>NW_027642327.1:0-67804 GCF_032717465.1 Coenobita brevimanus | reverse complement strand
CCGGGGAGAGAAGGGTACGCCCCCTCTCCTCCTGTAGTTGCCTCAGAGGACAGGACACAGGCAACAGCTGGTAGCCATGCCCGTCGACAGGAGACGACTTGCAGCCGCTCCTCATCGGCACGTTGTCTTCTATATGGGGCTTGGATGACAGCCGGCAGCCACGCCTACAGGTAGATGACGGCCGGTAGCCGCACTTTGCCTGCATCCCTGTCAGGGAGTTGGGCCCAGGCGACGGCCAGTAGCTGCACCTACAACGAAGGGATGGCCAGTAGCCACCCTCGTTTCGTTGCCCATGGGAACCCAGCGACAGCTGGCAGCCATGCCGGGGAGGAGCACCAAAGCCCCTCGCCCCCTATAATTCCACTACGAGAGGGCGTTCTGCCATCAGACCTGCCGACAGGCGGGGAAACAGACGACCCTACTGCCCACCACCAGCGAGACAACCTTCAGAAGGAAGGCCTCAGCCTCGAGGATCCGTGGAGAGGCCCTGTACTATCTCCAGGGCTATTCTCTGCATACCAGGCTCCAGAGGGACCTTACCTGAAGGAGTCTGATGGCGGCCAACGCCGCAGCCCACTCCTGACGGCATCCCCGACAACAGGAGACCGCAGCTGACAGGCCCTTGAGGCTGTCCCCAGGATCCCCGGGCGAGACTTCTCCAAACCCCGACACAGACGACACTCGTCCTCCGTCAGGCGCCTGAGTGAGTGCTTCAGGAAGCTCTTCGGCCCCAGTCCCAGGGGCCAGACCCTAGTTCCCACCCCCGACAGTGTAGGGCCCTTCGCCGTATGCAGCCCCGGACGAGAGAGGACACCCCTACGAGTGATTCCGTGGCCACAGGATACGGAGGCCCCTAGTGGATCTCAGCTCCCTTCAGGAGCCGGGCTGTGAGCTCTCCCGCTGCCCTCCGCCAACGCCGCCACGCTACCCAGCCCCGACAGTGAGTGACAGTGGAAGTGAAGTGACAGTGAAACAGTGATATAGACATTGGGCAGTGTGTTAGGATACCAGAGGGAAACTAGGCCCAAATCCTTTCAGTGCAACATTACCGAAATTATAGACAAACAGCGAAATAGTGACGTAAGACATCGGGCTGTGTGTTAGACTACCAACGGGAAACTAAGCCCAAATTCTATCAGTGTCACAAGACCAGGAGTGTAAACCAACAGTGAAACACTGACAGTGCAAGAGAAGCCGAACAGTGATTACAGTGACTTGAGTGAATGTATAACTCGACTCTAGTAATATAATACTTCCGCGACATAAGACCTATAGCCACGCTACCTATTCCATCCACAGTGTAAATTTCCCTCAAAGTTACAGTGACTAATTTCCCTGCCCAACACCTTAAATGCTGTTCATTGTACTGTACACTGTTATCCTGAACTATTGTCTCAAAAGTATCCTGCGAGATACTGGTACTCCCGATCTCATTACATGTTATATGATTGCCTAGATTCCTGTTTGTGACATCTACCTGTTCCAGACTAGAATTTACCAGTATATGTGTAATGTTGTTGCCCTGAGTTTTTGTGCCCTGTGTCTCTCTAAGTTTACTAAGCTCCGGTCTAGATAGGGAACCCAGCTGCAGTATAGACGTTCAAGGGACGGGAAGCTGACCCTTAAACACTTAGCATAACAATACTCAATCTCCTGACTCATACCATCCACCAATCAATCGACCTACATGGAGAAACTCATGCAGTAGCCCTTGATATTTCTAAAGCTTTCAACAGAGTATGGCACCGTTCCCTGTTGACCAAACTCCCTTGCTATGGACTAAAGTCTTTTGTTTCTTTGATTTCCTGATATCTCAGCGACAGTAAAATAAGAGTAAAAGCAGATTATAAACATTCTAATTTCCACACAATTAACGCCGGCGTGCCGCTGAGATCAGTTCTGGCGCCAACCCTGTTCCTGGTTCATATTAATGATCTCTTATCTGTCACCCACAATCACATCCATTCATATGCAGATGACTCAACACTTCATAGTTCATTCACACTCAGACACCCATTTACAAAGACTGATATCTCTAACTCTCAACTCAGTACAGCCATCTCCATAAATCAAGACTTATCTACGATCAGTGAATGGGGACAAAGCAACCTTGTCTCATTTATTGCTAGTAAAACTCTCTCTCTCTCTCTCTCTCTCTCTCTCTCTCTGTATATATATATATATATATATATATATATATATATATATATATATATATATATATATATATATATAAATTTGTATATTACATTAAATGCTACAAATATTCCCATCTCCAAAAGTATTGAAATTCTCGGCGTCTCACTTAACAGTACTCTCAGCTGGATCTCTCATGTCAGGTCACTTGCTAAAACCGCCTCAAAGAAATTTGAATTATCGTACAGAGTCCGTAACTTCTTCACTGACGAGCAGTTAGCTATAATTTATAAGAGACATGTGCGCTCTCAGCCTGATTACTGCTCACGCTTATGGAATGGATGTGGAGAGGTTGCATTAAAACAACTAGACAAAATTCAGAACAAAGCTGTTAGAATTATTAATAACCCTGCTATAAGTAAAAAACTACCTCCACTACAAGTAAGAAGGAATGTTGCCTCCCTTGCATTATTTTTACAGATCTTTTTATAGCAAATGGTCAGACGAAGTTGCGTCCATGGTGCCACCTCTCCATGCCTTCTCTCGTGCTACATGGGCATCGGGTAGCGCTCATGACTGGAATGTCACTCAGCTATATTGCAGAACTTCTGTCAATCAGAATTCTTTCATTCCCCGAACTGCATCTTTCTGGAACTCGCTTCCCCAGAGTTGTTTCCCTCCAAACTTCAACCTACAGCTGTTTAAGTCTAACTGTTACAAATATTTTATGAACACAGGACACCAGTAATCTGGTGTATGGATTAGTTTTTTCATTCATTTGTTTTTCCTTCCACTGTTCTGTAAAAAAAAAAAAAAAAAAAGTGGTGACGTGGAGATCTAGGACGACTACTGAGCCCCAAGGAGGACTTGGGAATAGGCACTGAAGCCTTTGCCCAGAGTCGGACACTTGTATCTCTCTCTCTCTCTCTCTCTCTCTCTCTCTCTCTCTCTCTCTATATATATATATATATATATATATATATATATATATATATATATATATATATATATATCAAATAAGAATAACACGATCACATATGTCACAGTTATCAACAAAGTATATATCGGAAGTGACCATAGAATGGTGGGTTGCACAACAAGATTCAATTTCAAAAGTGAAAGAAAGAAGATGATTAAAGATAAACGAGATGCACAATAAAAGTCAGTGAAAACAAAGCAGCCTTTCAGTTAGAAATAAGGAACAGTTTTCAGGCTCTCAGTAATGCTGAATGTGACATTGATGAGCTGAATGACAGACTAACAAAAGTGCTAAAAGAATCAGCGGAGGTAGTAGGAAAACCTATTACAGCCAAAGTCAAGAAGTATTCAGAGAAGACACTTAAGCTTATGAAAAACAGAAATGAAATGAAAGTAAAAACAAAGAAAGATGAAATAGAACGTGCGGCATTAAATAAGCTTATTAACAAAAGACAAAGAGAAGAAAGAAGAAACATGGATCAAATCAAAGAAACCATCAAAAAAGGAAAAAGTCTGAAACAGGTCCGAAGTAAAATGGCACTTGGAAAACAACAAATTACATCACTAAAAGACAAAAACGGTGAAACCATTAAATGCAAAGATAAGATGTTGAAGAGAGTTGAAGAATTTTACAAAGAACTGTATGCATCAAAGACAGTAGTACCAACAGCTAACTTTTCAACTGATATAAGTGAAATACCTGAGGTAACACCAAATGAAGTAAATAATTCTCTCAAAAATATGAAAAGAGGGAAAGCTCTGGGAAAAGATGGAATAGTAGCAGATTTACTGTTGGATGCAGGAGTGGAAGTACAAACTAGGTTTGCTCACGTTTTTACTCAATGGATGAAAAGGAAGAAAATTCCCAAAACATGGTGTAATGCAATAGTTATTTTACTTTACAAAAAAGGTGACTCAAAAGACCTTAGTAACTATCGACCCATTAGCTTGCTATCAGTCCTTTACAAACTCTTCACTAAAGTCCTTACAAACAGAATAACTACAAATTTGGAGGAAAACCAACCTCGTGAACAGGCAGGATTCCGAAGCGGGTACTGGACTACTGATCATCCACACACAATAAATCAGCTAATTGAGAAAACTACAAAATATAATAAACCACTGTGCTCAGGTTTTGTTGATTACGAAAAGGCTTTCAACTCAATGGAGCACATAGCAATTATAAATTCATTGCGAGAACAAGGAGTGAACGAGAACATTGTAAAACTGCTCGAAAACATAATTATATACAGAGGGAACTGCTACAGTTAAATTACATAAGGACTCAGAGAAAATTAAGATTGAGAAGGGCGTGCGTCAGGGAGATACAATTTCACCAAAGTTATTTACAGCATGCCTAGAAAGTATTTTCAGAAAGCTAGACTGGGAAAACAAAGGAGTGAACATAGATGGAGAAAAGCTAAACCATTTAAGATTTGCAGATGACATTGTCCTAATCTCAGAAACAGCAGAGACATTGCAAGAAATGTTAAATGACTTGAACAGAGAAAGTCTCAAAGTAGGGCTAAAGGTGAACCGGAGTAAAACTAATGTTTAATCCTCAAACACCAAAGAGCGTTATCAGAATAAGTGGAGAAATTCTTGAAGAAGTCGAGGAATACAATTACCTGGGACAAATACTAAAATTAACGAAAGATAATGATAGGGAAATAAAAAGACGCATTACAATTGGATGGAAAGCTGTCAATAAATATTGGGACATTATGAAAAGTAGCTTGCCAGTTTGTATGAAATGAAAAGTATATAATGAATGTATAATTCCAGCTATGACGTATGGTTGTGAGACCTGGAAACTGACATAATCGATGGAAAATAAACTAACTCGTTCTCAGAGAGCAATGGAAAGGTCAATGTTGGGAATATCTTTAAGAGACAGGAAAAGATTAACTTGGGTGAGAGAGCAGACTAAAGTCAAAGATATTATACAAGTTATAAAAGAACAGAAATGGAGGTGGGCAGGCCATATAGCAAGAAAAAGGGATAATCGATGGAGCAAGAGGTTGACTGACTGGACACCAAGTGATTGTAAGCGTAGCAGAAAAAGGCCAGACAGGAGGTGGAGGGATGAGATAGAGAAATTTGCAGGGAAAACGTGGCAAAGATTGGCTCAGTCAAGGATTTCGTGGAGAAGGTTGGGGGAGGCCTTTGTTCAGCAGTGGACTTGTAATGGTTGATTATATATATATATATATATATATATATATATATATATATATATATATATATATATATATATATATATATATATATATATATATATATATATCAACCGATAAGGTAACGGTTCATCACTTTTTCAACCGCTGCAATGTAATAGCACACACACACACACACACACACACACACACACACACACACACACGTAATGGTTCAACACTTTTTCAACCGCTGCATTGTAATAGCACAACACACACACACACACACACACACACACACACACACACACACACACACACACACACACACCGTAATGGTTCAACACTTTTTCAACCGCTGCATTGTAATAGCACACACACACACACACACACACACACACACACACACACACACCGTAATGGTTCAACACTTTTTCAACCGCTGCATTGTAATAGCACACACACACACACACACACACACACACACACACACACACACACACCGTAATGGTTCAACACTTTTTCAACCGCTGCATCCTAATAACACCAGCAAACAGCACCAGCAAAACGAGCAGGTAATAATTTCAGTCGTCTCTCTATACGTGATAATGTGTCTGTCTGTCCGTCAGTTGTACTATTAACTATGGAAAGCCTTGATTGACTAAATCTTTTGCAAGTTGGTACCCGCTGACCCTGTCTAGGTCTAGGTCCAGTAGTAAAGTCATTAGGTCAAAATTCAAGGTTAACAGAAAACAAAAATCTATTTCTAGTAGATGGCTGTCCTTCTATTACATTTTTACTATTCCTTTCCAACTGTCTTGTGATTTGCAAGGGTTTTTCAGACTAATGGAGCTTCAATAGGACTGGGTTGATATTAGAAAGTGAACAGACCTAAATAAGAGAGAGAGAGAGAGAGAGAGAGAGAGAGAGAGAGAGAGAGAGACAGACAGACAGACAGACAGAGAATCAAAACACCTATCTCACTGCGAGTCCCAGATGTAGCTGAGTGACTAGACAACAATAACAATGACTGGCGTATTTCACATAACATCCAGCTATTTATCACGTTCACCAAATCGTAATCTTTAAGAGACACGACCTCCCTGTTTTGCAGTTTCTTTTTTTTCTTTTTCTTTTTTTTTTTTTTACCTTTGTTCTTCATGTAATTCTTTAAGTGCTTAGTATTTTCTGACTGCGTTTTGAAGTTTTTATGTTGTTCGTTTCTTATAAAAGTGGTGAAAAGTGTTTCAAAAGCGGTTTTACAATCCTTAACCGTGCCAAACAGGAGGACGCCATCTTGTGGGGCGCTAGGAGAGACGGACGCCATCTTGTGGGGAGAGAGGAGAGACGGACGCCATCTTGTGGGGCGCTAGGAGAGACGGACGGCATTCTTATGGAGCGCGAGGAGAGACGGACGCCATCTTGTGGGGAGAGAGGAGAGACGGACGCCATCTTGTGGGGCGCGAGCAGAGACGGACGCCATCTTGTGGGGCGCTAGGAGAGACGGACGCCATCTTGTGGGGCGCTAGGAGAGACGGACGGCATTCTTATGGAGCGCGAGGAGAGACGGACGCCATCTTGTGGGGTGAGAGGAGAGACGGACGCCATCTTGTGGGGCGCTAGGAGAGACGGACGCCATCTTAGAACGCTATTTTTGAACGAAACTACCGTTATCGTTGCTTACTTATCCAATCCTATTTTTTTTTTTAACCTAACCTTATTTATCCTATCCTATCCTAACTTTTCCCGTATGTACCGTGATCATATTTTCCTTGTTTATTGATTGATCTTCATATTCAAAAAAGCACTTATGTACTTTACAAAGTTACTGAATCAGTTCAAAGGAAGGTACTTTCTCAATGAAGTGGTCCTGTCTCCTTAAGATTAGCTACAAAACAATGCTTGACACAGGAAGGAAAGTGCTACGGTCAACATACGATTTAGTCTAAGCAGCAGAAATACCTTACCGATTCACATCCTCTTTTCCCAGGTTGGTTTCTGTATTTTTATAATAATACTTATGGTGGTAAGCTATTGTTTACTGTTAGTTTTGTTTCCCTGTTGTTTTTGTCAATGCTCATTCTGAATCATTCGTGTTAGTTTCTCAAGCGTAATGGCAGACTTTCAATAACGTACTCTAAACAACCGAAGATTATTTTACAGCTGTACTAGCCTAACCTTACATGCATAACCTATCCTTAACCTAATGTTAACTAATCTAACAAATTATATCTTAGCCTAACCATATCTAACCAAGCTTAATCCAATCTAACATAACCTAACTTAACCTAATCTAACCTCTACCACGGTAACAACCAGACACGCCGAAATGGAAAACCAAATTTACTTCAGTACAGTTGCGTGGCGTATAGTAAGTGTCCGCCATTACGCCCACGAAAAATCACGCGTCGGGGAAACAAGAGGGAAACAACACCATGAAGTTACCGTTTCCCATCCAAATATGAAAAATCCTGAATGCACACAAACAATAAGAAGTGAACTGGCAGGATGTTTCTGCTGCTTACTTTAAACACATTTACCATTATCACAAAAGACGCTCTCTGTAACTGGATAATCGGTCGTCGAAGCGTCTTCGGGAATTTCGTGACACTTCCTTTATTTATTCTGCACATTACATATCACTATCCTTTATGTTATTTATGTAATCTATGTCGATATGCAAACTACATAAATAGCAACAAGAAGGAAGAGTTTAAGAGACAATAAACGCAGAGTTAAATTTCTCCACCTTCAGGAAGCACGTGTGGATCTGAGAGAGTAAAGATGAATGATATGTGAGGGCAAGGCTAAACCCAGGGAGGGAGTAAGGGAAGGGGAGGGAGGAAGACCACCCCACACTCAACTTCATATTTTTCCTGGATCTCAAGACTATATTATTCAGTTTAGAAATGACTTTTGGACCTGGAGTACATACATCGTTCATTAACTCCTTCACAACTAGCGGACTTCCTTAAGGTGAATAAAATCATCTGAAGGTAGAATAAACTAACAAACGCCATGGTAACGAAAGGATAAATCTTCGTATCAGCCTCTTACTTTCAATGGTTTCTTGATGTCCGGGTACTGCACATCATCAGTCGGTGAACATACAAATAATCTTACCTGGGGTTTTGGTAACAAGGTTTAAAATCAAACATAAATAATATACTATGGTAAGACGTTGTTGCCGAGGATCCGTCATGTTTATTTCAAGTTCATTCTTTTCTGTTTGCTTCTTGAGATGGACACAAAGTTTATTTGGGTAACAGAAGTGTTGGCTTAACCCCCGATATTGTACCCTGTGCTGTATGCAGTGAAGGACTTAATGAAGACTATACTTAGCTCCTTCAATGCAACGGCTCCCTTTAGCTGAATAAATTCCCCTGGAGATAGCTAGAGTAAAAATAAAAATCGTCGGAGTGAAGGGGTTCATGATCCTCTTAATTCTTTGACTAGAGAAGAGCTAAGTCAACTGGCGTTCCTGTAATGTAAGTATAACGAAGCTTTTCATTTTATCCCGTATGTTAATCAAGACGAGATGTAAAGGTTTTCGTTGTGGTGGATTTCTATCGGCAGAATAAAATCGACTTGTGGCTGGCTGTAAAAATCAGAGTTTGTACTTCCCAGCAGGGGGGTTGGCTAGTGCTCATTATGGATGCTTAGCTGGCCGCCCCTCCCCCCTCTTAACCAGACACAATGTACTGAAGGAGGAAAAAAAAAAAGGTTTTTATGGGCGTCCCTCTAATCAGGATTCCCCCTTCCTTATCATCCTTCCCCGTACACCTCACATCACCTCCACATCATCATCCCCTTCTACATCACTCTCCTGCACTTCATCCTCCTATCCATGTCACCCCCACCTTGCATACAATTCTCCCTTTGTACATCGTTGCCCCTCCACTTCATCTTCCTCCGTTTCACCCTCTTTGCAAATTCTCCTCTCTCTCCACATCATTCCCACATTCCCTCCTTCTCCTCCATTTCATCTCCTCTACATTATCCTCCTCTTCCTCATCACTCCCTTCCACTTCATCTTCCTCTATGTTCAGTCTGACTCTACTAGTGCATGCTAAAAGACCAGGGAGTAAGTCAACACTGCACAATATTCCTTTATCTGTGCTACTCATGTCAACACGTCCGCTGCATCCAATAACAACACTTATATTAACCTATGCTTAAAGATATCTATTTTGTCCCTTCAATGCTGTGGTGAATTTTTGTAGTTAATTCTTGTCACATGCAGACGATTTCATTCAACGTTGAGGTTATTTATTTCACTGACGGGGCTACTAAAAGCTTTAACACTCCAGTCTAAAAAGTGTATGGTTGTAAGTTGAATACAGTGTCAGGAGGAAGAAGTACAACAAAAAAGATGTCTTCGGGCTAACTAGATTAATAACTTGTTTGTGAAGAGAATGTGGGAGAGAGAACGAGAAGGGGTGGGAAAGATTGTAAGCGGGGTAAGGGGTAAGAGAAAGAGGGGAGAGGAGGGGGGAAGAGGGGAGAGGAGAGGGGAAGAGGGGAGGGGAGGGGAGGGAGGAAGAGGGAAGGGGAAGAAGGAAGAGGAAATGGGGGGGGAGGGAAGGGGAAGCGTGAGAAGATGAGGGGTGAAACAAGGCTTTGGTTGGGTGACAGTGGACGTGTGTGTGTGTAAGGAAGGGGAGGTGAAAAGGGTCAGAAGAGGGGTGATTGAGGGGAAAGGTGTGGGAAGGGGAAGAAGGAAAAAGGGTGCAACGACGGTGAGAGGTGGGGGTGAAGAGTGAATATGGAACAGGAGTGGAAGCGAGAAGGAAAGGGTGGAGAAGGGGATAGGACAGAGTGAGAACGGAGAGGATAGGATGGGGTACAAGGAGAATACAGTATGGATGAAAGAAAGGAAAGAAAGGAGATGAAGAGAGAAGAGGGTGGAGGGAGAAAGAAGAGATGGAGGAAGGAAAGGAGAGAGTGAGGCAAGAGACAGGGATGGAGAGCGAGATGACAGGGGAGGGGAGGGAAGAGGAATGGACAGTGAAGGAAGGGGTAAGTAGAGGAAGGATGATGGGGCAGAAAGGGTGGCGAGGGGAGACTGAAGGTGAAATATAAAAGTAGTTATGTAGCAGGGGACAGGGTGGGGGTGGGGATGATAGACAGTGAGCCTGCCACACAATTACAATGAGCGGTGTTTATCAAAGGTGCGCCGCGCCGTGTGTTGTGTTGCATGGTGTAGTGTTGCGTGGTGCAGTGTTGCGTGGTGTAGTGTTGCGTGGTGTGGTGTTGCATGGTGTAGTGTTGCATGGTGTGGTGTTGCATGGTGTGGTGTTGCATGGTGTAGTGTTCCGTGGTGTAGTGTTGCGTGGTGTGGTGTTGCATGGTGTGGTGTTGCATGGTGTAGTGTTGCGTGGTGTGGTGTTGCATGGTGTGGTGTTGCATGGTGTAGTGTTGTGTGGTGTGGTGTTGCATGGTGTGGTGTTGCATGGTGTGGTGTTGCATGGTGTAGTGATGCATGGTGTTGCGTTGCATGGTGTAGTGTTGCATGGTGTAGTGTTGCATGGTGTTGCGTTGCATGGTGTAGTGTTGCGTGGTGTGATGTTGCATGGTGTGATGTTGCATGGTGTAGTGTTGCGTGGTGTGGTGTTGCATGGTGTGGTGTTGCATGGTGTAGTGTTGTGTGGTGTGGTGTTGCATGGTGTTGCGTTGCATGGTGTAGTGTTGCATTGTGTAGTGTTGCTTGATGTAGTGTTGCATGGTGTTACGTTGCATGGTGTAGTGTTGCGAGGTGTGGTGTTGCATGGTGTTGCGTTGCATGGTGTAGTGTTGCGAGGTGTGGTGTTGCATGGTGTTGCGTTGCATGGTGTAGTGTTGCCTGGTGTTGCGTTGCATGGTGTAGTGTTGCCTGGTGTAGTGTTGCCTGGTGTTGCGTTGCATAGTGTGGTGTTGCATGGTGTAGTGTTGCATGGTGTTGCGTTGCATGGTGTAGTGTTGCATGGTGTAGTGTTGCATGGTGTACTATTGCGTGGTGTGGTGTTGCATGGTGTAGTGTTGCATGGTGTGGTGTTGCATGGTGTAGTGTTGCATGGTGTTGCGTTGCATGGTGTAGTGTTGCATTGTGTAGGTGTTGCATGGTGTAGTGTTCCATGGTGTTGCGTTGCATGGTGTAGTGTTGCGAGGTGTGGTGTTGCATGGTGTTGCGTTGCATGGTGTAGTGTTGCATGGTGTAGTGTTGCATGGTGTAGTGTTGCATGGTGTTGCGTTGCATTGTGTAGTGTTGCGTGGTGTAGTGTTGCATAGTGTGGTGTTGCATGGTGTAGTGTTGCATGGTGTAGTATTGCGTGGTGTTGCGTTGCATGGTATGGTGTTGCACGGTGTTGCGTTCCATGGTGTAGTGTTGGGTGGTGTAGTGATGCATGGTGTAGTGTTGCATGGTATAGTGTTGCATGGTATGTGTTGCATGGGTTTGCGTTGCATGGTGTAGTGTTGCATGGTGTAGTGTTGCATGGTGTACTATTCGTGGTGTAGTGTTGCATGGTGTAGTGTTGCATGGTGTGGTGTTGCATGGTGTAGTGTTGCATGGTGTAGTGTTGCATGGTGTAGTGTTGCATGGTGTGGTGTTGCATGGTGTGGTGTTGCATGGTGTAGTGTTGCGTGGTGTGGTGTTGCATGGTGTGGTGTTGCATGGTGTAGTGTTGCATGGTGTAGCGTTTCCATGGTGTAGTGTTGCGTGGTGTAGTATTGCGTGGTGTTGCGTTGGATGGTATTGTGTTGCTTGGTGTCGTGTTGCATGGTGTAGTGTTGCGTGGTGTAGTGTTGCGTGGTGTAGTGTTGCATTGTGTGGTTTTGCATGGTGTAGTGTTGCACAGTGTAGTGTTGCGTGGTGTGGTGTTGCATGGTGTAGTGTTGCGTGGTGTAGTTTTGCATGGTGTTGCGTTGCATGGTGTAGTGTTGCATGCTGTAGTGTTGTATGGTGTAGTGTTGTATGGTGTTGCGTTGCATGGTGTTGCGTTGCCTTATGTAGTGTTGCGAGGTGTGGTGTTGCATGGTGTTGCGTTGCATGGTGTAGTGTTGCATGGTGTAGTGGTGCATGGTGTTCCGTTGGATTCTGTTGCGTTGCATGGTGTAGTGTTGCATGGTGTACTGTTGCGTGGTGTGGTGTTGCATGGTGTAGTGTTGCATGGTGTAGTGTTGCATGGTGTTGAGTTGCATGGTGTAGTGTTGCCTGGTGTTGCGTTGCATGGTGTAGTGTTGCGTGATGTGGTGTTGCATGGTGTGGTGTTGCATGGTGTAGTGTTGCATGGTGTTGCGTTCCATGGTGTAGTGTTGCATGGTGTTGCGTTGCATGGTGTAGTGTTGCGTGGTGTGGTGTTGCATAATGTGGTGTTGCATGGTGTAGTGTTGCATGGTGTTGCGTTGCATGGTGTAGTGTTGCATGATGTAGTGTTGCATGATGTAGTGTTGCATGGTGTAGTGTTGCATGGTGTAGTGTTGCATGGTGTAGTGTTGTGTGGTGTGGTGTTACATGGTGTGGTGTTGCATGGTGTAGTGTTGCGTGGTGTGATGTTGCATGGTGTAGTGTTGCATGCTGTAGTGTTGCGTGGTGTGGTGTTGCATGGTGTGGTGTTGCATGGTGTAGTGTTGTGTGGTGTGGTGTTGCATGGTGTGGTGTTGCATGGTGTAGTGTTGCATGGTGTAGCGTTTCCATGATGTTGCGTTGCATGGTGTAGTGTTGCGTGGTGTAGTGTTGCATGGTGTAGTGTTGCACGGTGTAGTGGTGCATGGTGTAGTGTTGCGTGGTTTAGTGTTGCATGGGGTAGTGTTGCGTGGTGTAGAGTTGCGTGGTGTAGTGTTGCATGGTGTTGTGTTGCATGGTATAGTGTTGTGTGGTGTGGTGTTGCATGGTGTAGTGTTGCGTGGTGTAGTGTTGCACTGTGTGGTGTTGCATGGTGTAGTGTTGCATGGTGTAGTGTTGCGTGGTGTGGTGTTGCATGGTGTAGTGTTGCGTGGTGTTGTGTTGCATGGTGTTGCGTTGCATGGTGTTGCGTTGCATGGTGTAGTGTTGCATTGTGTAGTGTTGCATTGTGTAGTGTTGCATGGTGTTGCGTTGCATGGTGCTGCGTTGCATGGTGTAGTGTTGCGAGGTGTGGTGTTGCATGTTGTTGCGTTGCATGGTGTAGTGTTGCATGGTGTTGCGTTGCATGGTGTAGTGTTGCATGGTGTAGTGTTGCCTGGTGTTGCGATCCATGGTGTGTTGTTGCATGGTGTAGTGTTGCATGGTGTAGTGTTGCACGGTGTTGCGTTGCATTGTGTAGTGTTCCGTGGTGTTGCGTTGCATGGTCTGGTGTTGCACGGTGTTGCGTTGCATGGTGTAGTGTTGCATGGTGTAGTTTGCATGGTGTGGTGTTGTATGGTGTAGTGTTGCATGGTGTGGTGTTGCATGGTGTTGTGTTGCATGGTGTGGTGTTGCGTGGTGTGGTGTTGCATGGTGTGGTGTTGCATGGTGTAGTGTTGCATGGTGTGGTGTTGCATGGTGTAGTGTTGCATGGTGTGGTGTTGCATGGTGTGGTGTTGCATGGTGTGGTGTTGCGTGGTGTGGTGTTGCATGGTGTGGTGTTGCATGGTGTAGTGTTGCATGGTGTAGCGTTTCCATGGTGTAGTGTTGCGTGGTGTAGCGTTTCCATGGTGCAGTGTTGCGTGGTGTAGTGTTGCATGGTGTAGTGTTGCGTGGTGTAGTGTTGCATGGTGTAGTGTTGCGTGGTGTAGTGTTGCGTGGTGTAGTGTTGCATGGTGTGGTGTTGCATGGTGTAGTGTTGCATTGTGTAGTGTTGCATGGTGTAGTGTTGCATGGTGTAGTGGTGCATGGTGTAGTGTTGCGTGGTGTAGTGTTGCATGGTGTAGTGTTGCGTGTTGTAATGTTGCGTGGTGTATTATTGCGTGGGTTTGCGTTGCATGGTATTGTGTTGCGTGGTGTGGTGTTGCATGGTGTAGTGTTGCGTGGTGTAGTGTTGCGTGGTGTAGTGTTGCGTGGTGTAGTGTTGCGTGGTGTAGTGTTGCATTGTGTGGTTTGTATGGTGTAGTGTTGCATGGTGTAGTGTTGCGTGGTGTGGTGTTGCATGGTGTAGTGTTGCGTGGTGTAGTGTTGCATGATGTTGCGTTTCATGGTGTAGTGTTGCATGGTGTAGTGTTGCATGGTGTAGTGTTGTATGGTGTAGTGTTGCATGGTGTTGCGTTGCATGGTGTTGCGTTGCATGGTCTAGTGTTGCGAGGTGTGGTGTTGCATGGTGTTGCGTTGCATGGTGTAGTGTTGCATGGTGTTGCGTTGCATGGTGTAGTGTTGCCTGGTGTTGCGTTGCATAGTGTTGCGTTGCATGGTGTAGTGTTGCATGGTGTTGCGTTGCATGGTGTAGTGTTGCCTGGTGTTGCGTTGCATGGTGTAGTGTTGCATGGTGTAGTGTTGCATGGTGTAGTGTTGCATGGTGTAGTGTTGCATGGTGTGGTGTTGCATGGTGTTGCGTTTCATGGTGTTGCGTTGCATGGTGTAGTGTTGCATGGTGTAGTGTTGCATGGTGTGTTGTTGCATGGTGTAGTGTTGCATGGTGTAGTGTTGCATGGTGTAGTGTTGCATGGTGTAGTGTTGCATGGTGTAGTGTTGCATGGTGTAGTGTTGCATGGTGTGGTGTTGCATGGTGTAGTGTTGCATGGTGTAGTGTTGCATGGTGTAGTGTTGCATGGTGTAGTGTTGCATGGTGTAGTGTTGCATGGTGTAGTGTTGCATGGTGTGGTGTTGCATGGTGTAGTGTTGCATGGTGTAGTGTTGCATGGTGTAGTGTTGCATGGTGTAGTGTTGCATGGTGTAGTGTTGCATGGTGTAGTGTTGCATGGTGTAGTGTTGCATGGTGTAGTGTTGCATGGTGTAGTGTTGCATGGTGTAGTGTTGCATGGTGTAGTGTTGCATGGTGTAGTGTTGCATGGTGTAGTGTTGCATGGTGTAGTGTTGCATGGTGTAGTGTTGCATGGTGTGGTGTTGCATGGTGTAGTGTTGCATGGTGTAGTGTTGCATGGTGTAGTGTTGCATGGTGTAGTGTTGCATGGTGTAGTGTTGCATGGTGTAGTGTTGCATGGTGTAGTGTTGCATGGTGTAGTGTTGCATGGTGTAGTGTTGCATGGTGTAGTGTTGCATGGTGTAGTGTTGCATGGTGTAGTGTTGCATGGTGTAGTGTTGCATGGTGTAGTGTTGCATGGTGTAGTGTTGCATGGTGTAGTGTTGCATGGTGTAGTGTTGCATGGTGTAGTGTTGCATGGTGTAGTGTTGCATGGTGTAGTGTTGCATGGTGTAGTGTTGCGTGGTGTGGGGGAAAGCAAACAACCTCATTAATATGCACATCGGGTTCAGCTGACTGACTAGATTTTTCCACCTTCCTACACTTCAATTTATTAGTTACTTATTTTTACCCTCGATTAAAAAAAAAACGAAAAATTAAACCTAACGTTTATGATTATACCTTTTCACTTATACACTCACCAAGCTTTATGCAGTGTCTTGTTCCCATTGTATATGACCACCCGGCTCAACTGATTATGTCTTTGTCTTATGAATTATTTATATAAGCTACTGTTATGCCTTCCGATATCCCTCATTATACCTGATTGCAAATGCTGTGATATTGCAGTTTCATCAAATATTCTCCAACTTTAACTTTCTAGTCATGAATCACGAGCTTAATATATTATTCACGCGAACGCTAAACGATATTCTTCAGCTCTGGAAAAATCTAAAGGATTTATAACCGTTGAAGTTACAGGAATGCATTACTTCTGTTGCAAGAAACATATATAGCATCAAGATATTGCTGTTTTGAGTACATTGTGGTGGCCATGAACAAGTGACGTCATGACTATTGACAGCTCCCAGTTTTTGGCAGGTTTGGTTGGGAAACATTTTATGCCATAAGCTCCCTGCTCTCATTTATAGTCGTTACTTGAAAAAAAAAAAAAAAAAAAAAGTGCGTACTCCAAGAGTGGAGCTTGTGGCGAGAGTTGTCCTTCAGGGTCGGTGTTCCTTTGGTGGCGATTTAGGCAGACAAGTAGATAGATAACACAGCCAACAAAAACCAGTGGTCCTGTACCCAATGCCGTTGGGAATCATAAGTACGCTTCATGGATCGTATTCAATTAATCTCAAAGAGTATCTATAAAAAAATATTATATACATCACATTAACTCCTTCAGCCACAGGGCGTAATATTCATTATATGCTTGTTATTTTCAGACGATTATATTTGGCTCATGTAAGACTTTCTAACTGGAAATGTTAGATATAGCCTTCACCAAACCCTTCTCTGCTAAATGTCCTTCGTAAGATTCATAAAACAGTCTATTAATTGCTAAAATAACAGAAACAAAATATAAAATTCAACGTTGCTGAGTTACCCCAAACTGCCAAGAATAGTCCCCCAAATAGCCCAACGAAATAATAATACAGTATATTCACATCACACCTACATGCTTAAACTGTTTTCTGTAAGGACACAATAAATACAAAACCATTATAATGTATCTACTGTATAATTACAATAAACAAAACATCTGGTAGTGTTCACTATGAAGGTACAATGAACACAATTTCATTATGTGTTTACTGTGTAAGTACAAAAGACAGTCCAAGCATGTGGGTATCATTCTTGTATATGAACAAAGCACAGCACTGTGACAGCCAGACACTGGGTACAAACTGGCAACGGAAAGCTACAGATAAAGAAATAAAGGCGCGATTATTCACTCCAATTGTTTTGTACTCTACTTTTTCATTGGAGGGAAGTTGTAGGGGTGGATCAGGCATTTGTTGAAAGGGTAGAGGGTTCAAAGCTTTTTCTTTTTAACCCACAGACGAGTCAAGCACTGAATATTAACAGTAATAAAAATTTAATGTATGGATAACCACAGTATGTTTTACAGCTATTAACTACAAAGCATCATCATCAGTGTCAAAATAATACAACAGGGAATATTTAACCTGCCATTTTTTTTCATTATACGCATTGCAAGAAATCAATTGACACAGATGAAAAGGAATGGGTGAGGGATCAGAAAAAAAAATAATAATAATAACTCATGAGAAAAGCGGGTCCTGGCTTCCTGTACCTTCCCCTCCTCCAGCGCTGAGGATGATAAACTATGGCCGTGCATTGATATACTGCTAACCCTGGTGTGGGCGTGGGTGACCTTCCCGTGCATGGGTGGGCTGCTTTCACTGACGTCAGGATACCACTGCTGTACTCGCCATTCCAACCCTACCACACCACATCCAAGGCTACACACAGCACCCACGATACGAAAGCTTCACTGGAGTTTACAGTAAGTCTACCCAAATGCAGTATACAGTGTGTCTACCCTGATGCAGCATAGTGTGTCTACCCTGATGCAGCATAGTGTGTCTACCCTGATGCAGCATAGTGTGTTTACCCTGATGCAGCATAGTGTGTCTACTCTGATGCAGCATAGTGTGTCTACCCTGATGCAGCATCGTGTGTCTACCCTGATGCAGCATAGTGTGTCTACGCTAATGCAGCATAGTGTGTCTACCCTGATGCAGCATACAGTAGTGTGTCTACTCTGATGCAGCATAGTGTGTCTACCCTAATGCATTATGCAGTGTGTCTGCCCTAATGCATTACGCAGTGTGTCTACCCAAATGCAGTATACAGTGTGCCTACCCAAATGCAGCATACAGTGTCTACCCTAATGCAGCATACAGTGTCTACCCTAATGCAGTATACAGTGTCTACGCTAATGCAGTATACAGTGTCTACCCTAATGCAGTATACAGTGTGCCTACTCAAATGCAGTATACAGTGTCTACCCTAATGCAGTATACAGTGTCTACCCTAATGCAGTATACAGTGTCTACGCTAATGCAGCATACAGTGTCTACCCTAATGCGGTATACAGTGTGTCTACCCAAATGCAGTATACAGTGTCTACCCTAATGCAGTATACAGTGTCTACCCTAATGCAGTATACAGTGTGTCTACCCGAATGCAGTATACAGTGTCTACCCTAATGCAGTATACAGTGTGTCTACCCTAATGTAGTATACAGTGTCTACCCTAATGCAGTATACAGTGTCTACCCTAATGCAGTATACAGTGTGTCTACCCTAATGCAGTATACAGTGTCTACCCTAATGCAGTATACAGTGTCTACCCTAATGCAACATACAGTGTCTACCCTAATGCAGTATACAGTGTGTCTACCCTAATGCAGTATACAATGTGTCTACCCTAATGCAGTATACAGTGTCTACCCTAATGCAGTATACAGTGTGTCCACCCTAATGCACTATACAGTGCGTCTACCCTAATGCAGTATACAGTGTCTACCCTAATGCAGTATACAGTGTCTACCCTAATGCAGTATACAGTGTGTCCACCCTAATGCACTATACAGTGTGTCTACCCTAATGCAGTATACAGTGTCTACCCTAATGCAGTATACAGTGTCTACCCTAATGCAGTATACAGTGTCTACCCTAATGCAGCATACAGTGTCTACCCTAATGCAGTATACGGTGTCTACCCTAATGCACTATACAGTGCGTCTACCCTAATGCACTATACAGTGTCTACCCTAATGCACTATACAGTGTGTCTACCCTAATGCACTATACAGTGTCCACCCTAATGCAGTATACAGTGTCTACCCTAATGCAGTATACAGTGTCTACCCTAATGCAGTATACAGTGTGTCTACCCTAATGCAGTATACAGTGTGTCCACCCTAATGCACTATACAGTGTGTCTACCCTAATGCAGTATACAGTGTGTCTACCCTAATGCAGTATACAGTGTGTCCACCCTAATGCACTATACAGTGTGTCTACCCTAATGCAGTATACAGTGTGTCCACCCTAATGCAGCATACAGTGTGTCCACCCTAATGCACCATACAGTGTGTCTACCCTAATGCAGTATACAGTGTCTACCCTAATGCAGCATACAGTGTGTCCACCCTAATGCACTATACAGTGTGTCTACCCTAATGCAGTATACAGTGTCTACCCTAATGCAGCATACAGTGTCTACCCTAATGCAGTATACAGTGTCTACCCTAATGCAGTATAATGCAGCGCTTGGTGGTAGGTGGGGGTGCTCACCATCCACTTACTCGACGTAGTGCTGCTCTCGGGCGACTGCGCTTTCCTCTTTTCCTCCCTTCCTCTTCTGTCTTTCTTTCCTTCATTCTTTCATCTTCCTTCCTCCTTCGGGTGACTCTACACTGAGTGACAAGCCGGTCTCCAGCACACCAGGAAACCATTTACTACGCTGGGTAGTAAGCATAGAACAAATTATGGCGCCTGGTGGTGTAGTGGGTAATTTAAGAGTTCCAGTAGGATTGAGCTTGTGCGGGCTGATATCCAAGGGTGGTTGGGGTTTATTGCTCACGTAATGCCACTCAGGGATGAGCGAGGCTGGTCGCTCTCATCTCAAATGTTAGGACCAACTTGCCTAGCCCCGGGCTCCCACGCTCCTCATAGGGCAACAGGGGATTAGATGATGATGAAGATGATGATGATGATGATTAATCATGTACCCGACTCTGGACAGACTTGACAATCCGCTCGCTAAGGCTCAGCAATATCCCTACCTGCCACACACCTTCACATGTCACCACTTCGGCACCATTACCCACCGTCTTTACTCAATACATTGTTGGGGCTGTTTGAGCAAGGACATAATGTGATGGTGTCTGCAAAAGTGTTTTATAACAAGTCTGTTGGTAATGTGGAAGGGCTATTTGACTGCTTTAATGAAACTACATCCAAACTGCTTTATGTTAGTCTCAATCGTATTGTGTCAGCCTCTGTGTGCTGTTCAACGCTGGTACAATAATAAAAATAATAATAATATTAATAATAATAATGATAATAATAATCGGACGAGTTACTGGACATTTTTTTTTCTTTTTTTGCCTGTCTGTTACCACATTTCTGATTTTTTACAAAGCCAAACAATCAGGTCTTAACACTCATACTCCTTTCCTCATCTTCAGCTGAATAAAATCGTCTGACGTTATATGGACCACAACACACAAGCTGTCGGACAAAGAGAAGGTTAATAATGAGATATCCTAAAGCACTACTATACAAGAAAATGTTTTGTTTCATAAGGGAAAATGAACTGGTAAGGAGGAGGTGATACGGAGCCGCCTAAGACAACAAGAAGGCGGTCATCACTCAATCTCGCTATCGTAACTGAATCACAGGAAAATGTTTTTGCCATAATCACTATATCAGATGAACGACGGAAGAGTTACATAAATGTGTGTGTGTGTGTGTGTGTGTGTGTGTGTGTGTGTGTGTGTGTGTGTGTGAGAGAGAGAGAGAGAGAGAGAGAGAGAGAGAGAGAGAGAGAGAGAGAGATTCAACCCAACCCAACCCTCACCTTCCTTCCGTCACCCTCACCCCTCACCTTTCCAAGGCCTAATCATTTTCTCTCTCTCTCTCTCTCTCTCTCTCTCTCTCTCTCTCTCTCTCTCTCTCTCTCTCTCTCTCTCTCTTCACAGGATGCTTCCCATCCTGTCCACCTCTTTCTGCTCATTTAACCCTTTTGATAGCCCTCCCCCTTACACACACACACACACACACACACACACACACACACACACACACACACAGCCTCACTTCTGTAAAACTCTCATCGTTAAAAAAAAACGTACTGAGGTGCGCTTGGAAACAGATAAAATTGGAGGAAGGCCGTTAGGTTAGAATGATGTAGGGTTAGGAAGATGATTGGTCAAGAAAGTTATAGGTTGGAATGATGGTAAGTTTGGGAGACGGTAAGGTTAGGAAGGTGGCAGAGCTAGGGAGGTGGTAGGGTTAGGACGGAAGTAAGGTTAGGTTGGGAAGGTGGCAAGGTTAGGAACATGGTAAGGTTAGGATAGGAAGGCAATGAGGTAAGTTAGGATGGTGGTAAGGCAGGGATAGTCATGAGATTGGGAAGATGACGAAGTTAGGTTAAGAAGATGGCGAGGTTAGGTTAGGAAGGTGGTTAGGTTAGGTTAGGAAGGTGATAAGGTAAAGTTAGAATATTGATAAGGTAAGGATGGCCAAAAAGTTGGGAATGCGGTAAGGTTGGCAAGGTAGTTAGGTTTGGTTAGGAATGTGGTAAAATTAGGATAGCGACAAGGTTAGGTAGGCTGGAAAAGCAAGGTGAAACTTAAGATAGATGCCCAGCAAGTTTGGAATATGCTAGGAAGGTAATAAAGTCAGGAAGGTATTAAACGTGAAATCTCCTTAGAAAAAAATGATGAATAAACTAGATTGCGCCATATAAGTTGTTGAGAGGATAGGAATATAACTTGTCATAATTAACGACTCATTCTTCTCAAGGTTATGCAGGTACACGGTCGACGAATTTACTTACTGCCTTCTTCCCCTGTGCTATCCTTCATCCCACTATACCGTGCTTAAATCCTTCTCTTCCTTTCTTCCTTCCTTCTCCTGTCCGCTGGTTTTCCCTGCCTCGCCATTACCTCAACACTCATCACTTTTATACTTGATCGTTCTCTCTCTCTCTCTCTCTCTCTCTCTCTCTCTCTCTCTCTCTCTCTCTCTCTCTCTCCTATTCCATTATCCCTTCCCTTTCTTACAAGCACTCCTGTATTTCTTCCTCTACTTCGTTTATCATTACCTTTTTATCTTCGTTCTACCTATCTATCCCCTCCCTTCATTTCTGCTTCGGCTATTTACCTATCATCTCATTCTGTCTTTGTCCTTCCCTCCATCACATTTTTCTTCACTTATCACTATCAGTTTTACTCTTCTTTCATTCTGTCTTCTGTCACCTTCAGACATTACCCTTCCTTTTCACATATTCAGTCTCCTCCTTTCTTTCGCTTTTTTCTTCACTCTTTTCCCTGTTCCTACTCTCTTTCTTTCACCTTCAGGCTTCATTTCATCTCACTATATTTCATCTTTCTCCGTTGCTCTTTATTTTGTCTTCTTGTTCTTCAGTTGCTTTTCTTCTTGGTACCATTTTCTTTACTACTTAGTCCCTTCGGCAAGATGGACCGCTCCTATTAAAAAAAAAAAAAAAATCTAACGGCAAAAATAAATATGGAATGTCATACTTAAGGGGTTAATGGATAATGTTTCTGACACTCTTCGTAAGTCGGAAAAAAAAAAAATCTTCCGGCAGAAAAAACAAAACAGAAAAGCTGTCATGGATCTGAAGCTGGTGAGGAAGCAGGCAAGGTCTATTTGACATCCATGACGGTGACCCTGGACATGATGCGTATGATTTATTGGATTACAGGTTGATGACATCCAGACACAGGAAATGACTGAGATTATGGCGAGGGAGCATTACACGGGCATTATCAGACTGGCACTGACAACCTACCACATCTACCACACGCAAAGGAAGGGTATGGGAGACTGATGGCCGCGTAAATGCAAGGCTAAGACAAGGTTATCACTACACCTGACAACATGAATGGCCAAACAGGTGGATGATGAAGCTGGAAAGTGTGGGGTTTGCATCAGGCTCAACAAGTATTCCCTACATCACAATAGTGTATGTATGAGTCAGTCATTGAGAACCTTCAGTGAAAATAACAACACATGCAACTTTAATGTAGATGACATCATTAACAAAAAAAATAAATAAACGAAATAAAGGAAAATGAAGAAAATACGCATGGTCTGAGAACCAGAATAAATACACTTTATGACTATAATGATGTAAATAACGTTGCAACAAATTATTTTTATACTGTACAAAAAGATAACTAGATCTGATGTGAGAGGTGTAAGGCTGAGAGGAAGATCACGAATAGGATGGATGGACAGTGTGAAGAGAGCGCTGGATGCGAGAGGGATGTCTGTTGAGCAAGGAAGAGTGGCTGTGCGCGACAGAAATAAATGGAGAGAAATTGTGAATAAGTGATGACGCAGCCCTGAGGGGATATTCTCCCGCATTTGGTCTGATCAGCTAGTCAGGTCAGGTGCGGGTAAGGGGATGGGTCTATTATGATGTGGCAGGGATAAACCAGTTCTGCTGTCGGGCCCTGCTGTGGATGTCACTGATTGCATTGCGCAGTTGACCCTTGTGCGGTGTGGTGCGGTGAGGATCTGTCCGTTCTCCCCTTTGGGGCTAAGATGCGAATGAATGTGTTTGAATGGATGAGTAAATGGAGAGTGAGTCGTCCTGTCTCGGCTACCTCCCTTTCCTTGGGGGAAGCAGCCTAGGTATATAGATAGATAGATAGACACTTTCTGCATTTCCAGTTCATAAACACATGTATTGTATGTAAAGAAAAACACTGAGGGGCGCATGTGATCAGCTCTTTTGACGCTGCCACCTCACCAACTCGCCTTTAACGGGAAAAAAGGTCCAAATCATTTTCACTTTCATCTTCCATCCGAACAATATATTGCTTCCTATTACCTCTGTTCTCTCTTATTCCCTGTTCTGTCAATTTTTCACTTCTACCTTCGTTTTTGTCCTAGTCTTTCTCCTCCTCACTCTCCAATCGCCCCCCTGCTCCCCCCCCTCTCTCTCTCTGTCAAATTTCACTGTGCATTCCTCCGCCAGTCTCCTCCCTTCCTCCAGGTCGTTAACAATGGCACTGTAATTACTCTCTCCTCACCGGATGACCTCCTTTCCTTCCTTCCTTTCTTATTTCAGCCTTCACTCATTTTTTGCAGTTTTACGTTTTCCTTCTTCCCCTCCCATTCACCCCCCCCCTTTTTTTTTTTACGCCTTACATACATCATTAGCTCCTTTCAGCACCTTCCCTCTTCCTTCTCTCTTCACTCTTTTCGTCTACTACCTTACTTCCTCTCTTTTCTTTCTATCCTTCTTCCTTTCTGCTTCCTCCACTGGCTCTCTCCAATCCTTCCTTATGCCTTCATGTAGCTTTTTCTTTCCTGCCTTTTTTTCTTCACCTGTCTCCACCATTACCTCTTTTCCTTCATGATCCATCTTTCCTCCTTCCTTCTTCACGCCTTTTTTTTCCTTCAATTCTTCCTTTCATTCGTTTCCTATCCCACCCTTCTCCCTCCCTTACAGCCCCTCCTCTTTCCCTCCTTTCTTCACTGCTTTACTTTCCTAGCTCCCGTCTTTTCCTTCCATCCTTTCCTACCTCATTTTTCTTTCATCCTGCACTCCTTTCTCTCTTCCTTCACCCCTTCAATCATCTGCTTTTCCTCTCTTCCCCAAGTTCTGCCTTTTCTCCCTTTTCGACCCCACCTTATTCTATCCTAGTCGACACCTCTGCTTCTCTCATTTTTTTTTCCACTAATCTGTTTTCCTTCGTTTGCGTCTATCTTGTCCTTTTTTTTTCCTCCCTATCCTTCTGTTTTTCCATTCTGCAATGTTTTATTCTCTCCCTACTTGACTCTTCTTACCTTTCTCTCTTTCTGAAACCATCCCTCCTTCCTTCTTTCTGTCCCTTTCCTCCTTATCACGAACTTTTCTCATTCTCTTTCTACACTCTCTTAATACTTTATTCTGAATCTTCTAGTAACTTGATTCATCCGCATCTCAGTAAAACTGATTCCTTCTTGACTTTAGTATTTTTTTTCTTCCTACTTTCCTCATTTCTTCAAATCCCTCCCAATATTCCTCCACGTACACCATATTACACACGCACATTTGTTTTCCTTTACAGTTTGTGAGACATTAAAAAAACATAAAAATAATATAGTACACAAACAATGGAGTATCTGCTTTAATTTTAACTCGGTTCTGTTTCTACTTTCAACGCTGGGTGAGGAGTTTGCACATTGCTCTTTAGTTCCCTTCAGACATAAATCAAGAAATAAAGGCTTAATATCGCTTGCGTGTCACTGGAGTCTTGTTGTAAATAAAATCCCACAAATTATGAAGCATTAACAACAAGGATTTTCTGCCACAATCCTCACAATTATTTCCAACAAAATAAACACTAATCGAGACATCTACTTTCCCTGTCACCATCAAGCCTACCAGCATTAAACCTTAGCCCTACCCACCGTAATTACACCTAGAAATGAAGCAACTAAGACACCCTAGCACGCTGCACACCATCACGCTCAGTAAAAGTAAGCACAGACCAGGCACTTACCTAACTGCTGCCTTTACACATACCAACCTTTCGACAACTACCAACCATTCTCCTCAGCCCTTTCGTTTCACCCTACCCAAGTCCTCATCTACTTTCACTCTCACCATTAGCCCCCACCAACAACAATTAGAGCTACCACAATTACCCACTACCACAACTACCAACATCGGGTACTCACTCCGGCCTTGACTGCCGTGATGATCTCCGCTCTCAGGGCCTCTCTCTTCTTCTTTCTACAAGGGGGGGGGGAGGACGTTCAGTTGATGGGAAATTCGCCTATTCACCTGAAGGACTCGATCTATTCACCATCTATTTAGTAGGGGAAAAGCATGAGAAAAGGTCGTGTAATCGTCCACGGTCACAAATAAGCAACCCCTCCGATCCAAGGACGTCCTTAATTTTGTCTTGATAATACGAACTATTTCATTTTAATTTAGGAAAGCGTCTTAGTGGTGAAGATAATTAAAGCAATATATCCCAGGCTGAACAAAACTGTCTGGGAATACATAAATTAAGATAAAAAAAAAAAACTGTCCTCGGATAGAATGGCTTTGGGTGCTTAGAACTGGTACTAAACACACCAAACTTTAATTTATTCTTTCGATCTATTTAACAACCATTATTACTCACTGCAAGGGTCACACATTCTTATAATTTTGTTTAGCAAAAATCTTCATCTTCAAACAGTTTTCCATGTATATCTAAACCCATTATCACAATCCTTTGTAGAATTTATGACGATGTTCTTTATTAAATTGCAATTTCACATCTGCTAAGCTTACTACTGATGCATTAAACATATTACAACTTTTTCTTTTACCCTACTGTGGTTGCTATTCTTCTTTCTTTTCTCTTTTTTTTTCTTTTTTTCAGCTTTTCTTGGACTGTCTTCTGATGGGACTGATTATAATAACAAGTTCGGCTTAAAAAATAAAGACTGTTGTTCCTTGTCACTATTTACTCCACTCCTTCACATTCACATTCCAAGTTGTGAGTTTTCCCGTCATCCCATCCTCACCTTAAAGTCTCACATTTCTTGCTAAATTATCTCCTCTTATCTTCAATGACATTCCCTTTCATGGCTCCCCCTTTCTTTCCGTTTTACTCTTACAGTTTGATTACGTATATTCTAATTTTATTTTTGTTCCTTTCACATGATCTTATATTCAGATTAACGAGAGAAATTAAACTGTGAAATGGGGGATGCTTATAACTCCATCACTACTTTTTACTCTTGCCCTTACCTGACGATTTAGAAGCCTTGACAAGAGTAAACCAAGTAAACACGTCAGCGATTTGAAGGGCTTAACCTCTATTCCCATGAGCTTCATTTTATCCTGAATATATTTAGCTTACTAAGGACTCCTCCCAACTCTTCAGCTAATAACTCTGAGCTACATCATTCGCCTACCAACACGTACTCGCACACGCTATACAGTCATCTATATAATCCCTACATCACATCACTCACCCCTCATCTGTCCCTCACATCAGATATTTATGTAAAAGTTGCAGAAGTTTACGTTGCAGATACATAAAACTGTACGGACTTATTCCCGTTCAATCACATGACATATTGTTTATACTTTACTCTTACTATTTTTACTTTTTCTTTTCAACTCATAAGAGACTTGCTGAAGTGGAGAGGTTTAGTACAGTCTCCCAAAATTCCCTCAATAATACCTCACTCATCCTGATTACAAGTCATTTACATTATACTACAATCATCTATATTATATCAAACTTACAATAGCCTAAACTGTATCACCTTTCTAACACCAATCACCACAAGTAAATCACCCACAGTCACGTAAATAACACCTAAATTATACACAATCACCTAAGCATCTAAATCACAAGCACCTACCACAAAATAATAGCATTAAATTCACACTGATTACCTGTATAATATCCATATCACAAAAACCTAAATACCACTCCAACTGCAAGAAACTCGCCTTAATAACCCATGAATCACCGAGAATCACCCAAATTACCTAAAATCACCTAAATCATCTCAAATTACCTTTCTAAGCCCTACATCACCCTAAATCACCTATAATCACCAATACCACAAATTACCTTCAATACAAAACCACTTAAACCAAATCACCCATATCACCCCAAATCACATAAATCACTCCAAATCACCTAAACACAAATATCACCAAAATTGCCCCAAATCACCTAAATCACGCCAAATCACCTGAATGACCCTAATCACCTCAATGGACGTACACGACACTCACCTGATAATGACAGCCGAGGCGTCAATCTCCTCGAGGTTCTCCTGGATGTGTGCACGGCTGGCCTTGGCGTCGTGCACCTTCACCTGGCTGGCTGACACCACCTCACCGTCTGCGAGAGCACAGGTGGGTTAGATAGGGAAGGCGAGATGGAAGGGAAGGGAGAGAGGGATGGAGAGACTAGAGAGGGTGAAGGAAGAAGAGACGGAGAGCGTAGAGAGGGTGAGGTAGGAAGTGAGGCAAATTCGAGGGGAAAGAAGAGAGGGATGGGGAGACCAGAAAGGCTGAAGGATGAAAAGATGGGGGAGAATCGAGAGAGTGTGGTAGGAAGAGAGGCAGGATCGAGGGGAATGGAGGGAGGGAGAGAGACTAGAGAGGGCAAAGGAAGAAGAGACAGGGATAACGGAGAGGGTGAGGGAGGAAGAGAGGCACAGGTATGGGAAGGATAGAGATAGTGAGGGAGAAGTAATGGGTGAATGTGGCGAAGAATGATGGAGAGGTTCGACATGGCAAGACAGTGAGGATTGAACTGCTGAAGGTGAGGGAGAAAGAGAGGACTGAAATGGCGTGGGAGGGAAAGATGGAAGAACGACATGTTGAAGGAAGGACGGATCGAAAAATCAAGACATCTGTATCTATATATCTACAGACAGCCAGAGAGATATAAATAAACATAGATATAAGGAATGGCATACGAAATAACATTTAAGATACAGTTTTCGTAATAGAAAGCAAGAAAACCTTTCAAACTAATAAAGAAAATGAGAAATACACGTACCATCATCATAATACTGACGAAATAAAGTTTGCAAATACAAGTGGTGCAGTTACTTCACGGACATTGCAGGTATAAGGCCGAGCAAGTTAAGGCACCAGTTAAAATTCTGCGTCCAGACCCGCCATAATGTGTGGGTTGGCTGATGCTTTACTGTGATTGGAAGGGAGATGTTACTCTACACCCTTGTCACACCAGTCATCCTGCTCAAAATCTGTAAATGCCCTGAGCCAACTGCGCTGACCAAGAGGTAAACTGATGATAAACTGCAATTCTATCACTTCGGGGCCGGAAGAATCATCACAGTTCAAAGTAGGTTATACGCCGCCTTAACCCTTGCGGTACGATGACGCCTTTTTTTTTTTTTTTTTTACACTTTCTACATCCAGACGATTTCATTCAGTTTATGAGAGACCTCTTACTCTGAAGGAATTTATGAACTTCACACCTCACCCCACTAATTGAAAAAAAATAATAATAATCTGAGTAAAATCGCCTGGGCTGGAGGGAGAGAGAGAGAGAGAGAGAGAGAGAGAGAGAGAGAGAGAGAGAGAGAGAGACGTCCACATACTGACGGGGTTAATGAGCCTCGTACAGAAGGCTACCCATCATTACGTCTAGGTCCTCTTAGAATCGGTAGAGAGGCTGCCTGCAGTCCTAATAGACCCAGGTTCGAATCCTGGCTGGGGCAGGGAACAGTTTAAGGATTTGAATTTCATAAAAGGCAGACTTTCCTTATCTACCAGATGACCCGCCGACATGTCGTAAAAGTACCCCCGCTAATACCAATACACCAGTCCTGTATGAGACAGCCCTAGCATGTATTCAGTATGGACGGTGGGTGTTAGCGCCGAAGTGGTGACATGTGGGGGTGTAGGAGGACTAATGGACCTTGGGATAGGCTACTGCCCCCGAGATATAGGCCCTGAAGCCATTGCCCAGAGTCGGACGTATAAAAACAAACAAAAAATAAAAATCATCCCAGTTATCAAGAACAATTACGTGTTTCACCTGGAATGGCACAGCAAGGTCAAGGTCAACTGGCGTAATGGCGGGTTCTGGCGTGGGTAGAGGAAGTAAATCGTTTAGTTTTTGTTTTTTGGTGACCCAGCTCGAAATTTTCGGAGGAGAAAAGACCAAGAATATGGTGTTATTAAACGCTGCTGACGTTGAGATAATTAGAGTAAGCAGGATGACATGAAGATACGCTAAATTTCGAACCGTGCTCCAAATACAGATACAAAACAATTAAAAAAAAAAAATGTAAAACGATATAATTCTGAAACGAGAGGAGTTAATTTTACAAACGAAAAGGAATACAAATAAATCAGTAACAAGCAACAAGCCACAAGAAGCAGAACATTGATACGATATGGCAAGGTAAATAATATCACTGCGACTCAGCACACAAACCGATAAATCAGCTGCTGCAAAATTAAGTAAATCCACGCGCAAAGCATTACTGGCAATGGCGAGCAAAGGATGTAACACTATCAACTTACAGATGCGCTTTGTGGTCTTTTGTGGTGTGTCTGTGGCGATGGTGGTGGGTCTCCTGGGTCGACGCTTGGCGGGAACTGCTGCACCTACGACCACCATCACCAGTCACAAACACCCAGTACAGTATTAAACATTTATCTACTAGGATTCCCAACATTACCTGCATCAACCTCTCTTGCCACAAAACAATCAATAAAGTTACTAAGTCTTTGCATGTTCAACTATTTTCGGCGTAGTTTTACAGTGACATCAGTGACACTATATCCCAATTATATGGTGAAGATTAGGCAAATGTTTACAAAACTAGAACACCAGATTAAATACCCCACAAGATCTCGTTTTACCTCCACCAAGGAGGTTATGTTTTAGTCCGCGTTGGTTTGTTTGTCCGTCTGTCAGCAGGACTACTCAAAAGTTATATACGGATTTTGATGAAATAATATGGATATGTCATGGGCCAAAGAAGAAATAATTAAATTTGGGGGTAGATTTGGATCTGGATCCGGAGTATCCCGCACGATATGTCCAAAAGTTCACAATGAATATCAATGAAATTTTGTGGAAGGATCAAGAAAGAATTAATTAAGTTTTGGGGCAGATCCGGATCCTATATCCATGAATCAGGATCCGGGATATCTCAAAAAATTAAGAACGGATTTTGATGAAATTTGTAGGAGTTTGGGCCATGGGCCAAGGAAGAAATTACTAAATTTTGGGGCGGATCCGGATCCAGAGTATCCTGCACAATATCTCCACAAGTTCTCAGTGAATTTCAATGAAATTTTGTGGAACAGTGGGCCATGGACCAAGAAAAAATTGATTAAATGTTGGGGCGGATCCGGAACCGCATCCGTTTTAATGGCAATGGCAATGGCGGAGGTATGCGCTTTCTGAGCGTTTTCCATTTTTTTTTTTTTTTTCCGGAAAACTTCACAGAAGTTGGCTGAGAACTGTGCAACGAACTGATGCACGTTGTTGTTTCTTTGGAATCTGGTGTTAAGGCTGGTAAACATTAACTCCAACCTAGCTTCCCCCGCCTTAATGACGAGAACAGAAGCGCATGAATTTCAAGCCGCTTTAGGCATTTACATACCCAAACACCACTTAACCTAACCCATGATCCGTGTCATAAAAGCCTAACCGAGACCATTTCCATTCTTATCCTAAGTCGCCGGTGGAGTCCATCTTCATTCTGATTTCAAATTTGAAAACACGCGACAGACCCACTTCATCCCTCTGATTTGCTGAATCAGAAGCATAATGCACCAACGAAAACAAAAGCATATCGCCTATGACCATAATACACTACCAAAAAACAAAACACACAGCTTTTAATGGACAAAATGTAAGCAAATATAAGATACATATGAGACACCACAATATATCGCTTATTTTTAACTTGCTGAAGAAACGTCACAAACGAGAACATGTGCAAGGAATTCATTTTTTTTTTTTTTTTTTTAAATAACAGAACGGAGGAAGGAAAAACAAATGGAGAAAAAAAATAATCCATACACCAGATTACTGGTGTCCTCTGTTCATAAAATATCTGTAACAGTTAGACTTGAACAGCTGTAGGTTGAAATTTGGAGGAAAACAACTCTGGGGAAGCGAGTTCCAGAGAGATGCAGTTCGGGGAATGAAAGAATTCTGATAGGCAGAGGTTCTGCAATATGGTTGAGTGACATTCCAGTCATGAGCGCTACCAGATGCCCGTGTAGCACGAGGGTAGGCATGGAGAGGTGGCACCATGGACGCAACTTCGTCTGAGCATTTGCCAAAAAATATCTGTAAAATAATGCAAGGGAGGCAACATTCCTTCTTACTTGCAGGGAAGGTAGTTTATATGTAATGGCAGGGTTGTTAATGATTCTAACAGCTTTATTCTGAATTTTGTCTAGTTGTCTTAATGCAACCTCTCCACAACCATTCCACAAGGGTGAGCAATATTCAAGCTGAGAGCGCACATGACTCTTATAAATTATAGCTAACTGCTCATCGGCGAAGAAGTTACGGACTCTGTACAATAATCCAAGTTTCTTTGAGGCGGTTTTAGCAAGTGATCTGACATGAGAGGTCCAGCTGAGGGCACTGTTAAGTGAGACACCAAGAATTTCAATACTTTTGGAGATGGGAATATTAGTAGCACTGAAGGTAATGTACGAATCTGGCAATATCTGTCTATTAGTAAACTGTATATATTTAGTTTTACTAGCATTAAAAGAGACAAGGTTGTTTTGTCCCCATTCACTGATTGTAGATAGATCTTGATTTATGGAGATGGCTGTATTGAGTTGAGAGGTAGAGATATTAGACTTTGTAAATGGATGTCTGAGTGTGAATGAACTATGTAGTGTTGAGTCATCTGCATATGAGTGAATGGGATTGTGAGTGACAGATAAAAGATCATTAATATGAACCAGAAATAGGGTTGGCGCCAGAACTGATCCCTGCGGCACGCCGGCATTAATTGAGTGGAAACTCGAATATACATCATCTACTTTTACTCTTATTTTCCTGTCACTAAGATAAGAAGAAATCAAAGGAACAAAAGACGTTAGTCAATAGCAAGGGAGTTTGGACAGCAGGGAACGGTGCCATACTCTGTCGAAAGCTTTAGAGATATCAAGAGCTACTGCATGAGTTTCTCCAAAAAGATCAATTGATTGATGGATGGTATGAGTTAAGAGACAGTATGTCAATGGTGGATCTTTCGTGGCGAAAACCGTATTGTCACGTTATTATATTGGAAACTGTGTTTTGTAAACATTATCCGACAATTCCTTGTACCCTATACGGCATTTAAGTCAGTCGAGGTAAATTTTAACCTTTTGACCTCTCAGGAGGCTTCCCAGTGTCGAGTAAAACGATCTGGCATAAGCCAGACTAAAACAGATAGATCGTCAGCCAAAATCACTAGTATTTTTAGTTTTAGTACTTTTCACTGCTTCATATGCACAATTCTCCCCCAGTAACCATTCAGTCTCGCATAACTATACCATTCAACCTCGGGTAATGTGTGGTCGTTAACACAACACATTTCTCCACACCAACAGCACACCACCACCAATATAAACAAGGCGAGGACTTAACAGTGTGGTAAACGAACGGCAGTTGGCCAAATATCTGATCACTATTCCTCTCCTGCAGCCATTCAAACCCTAACATAACCAAATCACCATGGCGCCTGTAACTGGGTGAGTAACACAAATTTCCCCATCCAACGGCACACACCCGATCTAAACAACACGAAGGCCAGGCGGTACGTAAGGCGAGAGTTGATTGGCTAACACCCAGGCCAAATCGTAAATAAATGTATGGATCCAAACACGCCAGTGGGGGGATTCCCTTGCTCACTTGGCCAACACTAAAACCAGGCGTATTTTTTCCGCTGCATTCTTGCTACTTACAGACGATTTTATTCACCTTGAGTCCGCATTATGAAAAGATAATAGCTTGAATCTGAGTATCTTAACATCTTGTAACCTTGCCACCACCTGAAAACATTATTCTACTTATAGAGTCTCACACTTCAGTTTGAAAAGTCTGGAAGGATCAAGTCTATAAGCACAAGTGATATCAAAATGACGTCCCCGGGATGAAGGGGTTAACCACTTAAAGCGAAGACGTATTTTTCCACGCTTTTGTTCAATTTGGGAAATGCCTCTCTTACTGAAAATGATACTGGAGGCTACATCTAACCCCGCCAATTCAAAAAGCATATAATAAGCTGGAAAACAAAGGTAGAAAAGAATAAGAAGGACGTAACTGAAGTGAAGCGGATGATACCACACATAAACGTACAGGTTTAATTTCCGTAGGCAAAGACTTGGCATAAACATATCATTAAATAAACAAACATCTATCTATCTATCTATATACCTAGGCTGCTTCCCCCAAGGAAAGGGAGGTAGCCGAGACAGGACGACACACTCCCCATTTACTCATCCATTCAAACACATTCATTCGCATCTTAGCCCCAAAGGGGAGAACGGACAGATCCTCACCGCACCACACAGCACAAGGGTCAACTGCGCAATGCAATTAGTTAAATCCGCAGCAGGGCCCGACAGCAGAACTGGTTTACCCCTGCCACTTCATAACAGACCCATCCCCTTACCCACACCTGACCTGACTAGCTGATCAGACCAAATGCGGGAGAATATCCCCTCAGAGCTGCGTCATCACTTATTCATTCACAATTTCTCTCCATTCATTTCTGTCACGCACAGCCAGTCTTCCTTGCTCAACAGACATCTCTCTCGCATCCAGCGCTCTCTTCACACTGTCCATCCATCCTATTCGTGGTCTTCCTCTCAGCCTTACACCTCTCACATCAGATCTAGTTATCTTTTTCACCAATCGCTCATTATCCATTCTCTCCATATGCCCAAACCATCGCAACACCCTCTGCTCAACTCTACCAGCCATCTCCCGAACAACTCCAGTTCTCCTTCGCACTTCATCATTTCGCACCCGATCCATACGCGTCACTCCACACATACTCCTCAGACACCTCATCTCCATTACATTCAAACTTTTCCTCTCTGCTACACCCATATTCCATGTTTCAGCCCCATATAACGCAGTCGGTACCACAACACCCTCATACAGCCTTCTCTTTACATCCATTCTAAGCGAACGACATTTAAACACTTTTTTCATTCCTCCCAGCACCTTTCCTACTTCATTTATTCTAAACTTCACTTCTGCATCTATTCTTCCATCCACAGCAACATGTGACCCTAAATATTTAAAACAATCTACCTCCTCAAGCAACTCACCATTCAAAACTATATTCATCCCCCTGCCATCTATCAACCTCGTACACTTCATCACTTTACTCTTATTCTCATTTACTTTCAATTTCCTCCTTTCACACACCCTTCCAAACTCCTCTACCAACTGTCTCAATTATACAAAGCTGTTTTATGTGGACTATGTTAAGAAGTGCGGCTTGGCTCAGAAACAGTGTAGTGTTTTGTTAAGAAATATATGAGTATGCTGTCACCAGCCAGGGAAGTCAAGCAGTCTAGTTTGTGTGTGTGTGTGTGTGTGTGTGTGTGTGTGTGTGTGTGTGTGTGTGTGTGTGTGTAATGTAGAAACCAAATACAGAAAATTAATGAACATGGAAACAATATCGATTTACCTAACAAAGCCTTATGGATAATTATATATAAATAAATCAATTAAAAAATAGTTAAATAAATTAAATTTTCAAAAGACTGCTTTTCCTAAGAAAAAAAAAAATGAAACAATATTGCCACTGCTCAAATTATGTAAGAACCCAATGCGCATATCAAATGCCAAAATGAAATATACCAAATAACAAAATATAACTGTAAAGCAGCTCAACAGGGAAAGCATAACAACTGACGTAAAAATGAAAAAACACGTAGATGTATACACGGAGATGTATTTTTTGTTAGATTATTCTTGCTATCTCCAGACGAATATTCAGATCAGGAGAAACTATTCGAACTAAAGGGCTTAGATATACTCTTTATTAACCCCTTTACGACCGAAAAGCTAAGCTAAATAAAACCGCCTGAAAGTGGCAAGAATGAAATACAAATGACGTCCTAGAGATGGCATGGTTAGGGATCTACGCTTTTCCAGAATATGAAATCATGGAGGGGGAAAATAGTCAAAATCATCAGGGCAACATAAGACGTAAAGAGAACAGAGATGACGACATATAAGTTCGTCCTCCTTAACTTGGCAGAGATTTTCGTCTTTTTGCAGCCTACTCCCTGGGCTTCTGTAGTTGAATAAGGCAAAATTACGGTGCTACATCCTTTCTGCAGCACTTCTTCGTTACTAGCATCATCTTCTAGTGTTCAGCTCCTGTTACGGTTTAGTATACAAGCCACAACGACGGCTCTACATCCATTCTATAGCACATTGTCACTAGACAAATATTTTGATGTTCGTTACAGGTCAGTATTCACGATGAAGAGATGTCAAATTTAACCCATATTAATTTGGTTAGGCCTACAGCATAGACACAAATGTAGATATGAGTACATTGGTCCTAATAACAGACCTGGGTGCTTGTAACAGGTGTACGGCAGGCACAAGTACATTAGCAAGGTACAATTACTGACAATACACCCCACTTTTAGTCCGATTATTATGAAACTTACGTAATGTTCTGAGTCTGCTGGGTTCCAAATAATGAATTCTTGAGTTCCGAATGTCATTGATCAGTCTCGTTATTTATCGTGGATGTGAACCGATTGTTATGTGTGCAACTGTACAAGGGAGATAAGGACAGTCAACAGTAGAGAGAGAGAGAGAAAATACTGAACTTCGTTATTTTGCAAAACGGGACGAAGAACTAGAAACTACTACAATGACTGTGTATTATATTCTCTTACGTTACGCACTGAACGAGGGCATCAATTGTATTTAGTTCTGGCTATTATTTGTTTTATTCAACTTCCTACAGACTTTCCGGGTTGGCTGGGTTTACTAAGATCGTCATTAACCCCTTTACAACGAGGATTTTCCCCAAACCTAACGACAAGAATATAAGAAAAAATACGGTACCTTAAAAGGGTGAGTTAATTCAAGGGTACGTAAGAGTGTCGATAGTTCCTTCGGTTAATGTACAGGTGCGGACATACATAATGATCCACTCCACGATTAGTAACGAGAATAAACACTGACTTCCTACATTCACTTAAGCGATCGATGACGCACAACAAACTTTTCACAATATTATGTAAGAGTTTCGTAAGTATTTGATTGCCCGGTTATAAAAAACGACTCGTAACTCCCATCCCTATCTCTTGAAAGGAGGTTGGTGGAATGGTGGACTGTGGAAAGGGGACAACTTTAGTCTGCAGTTCACCGGGTTTACGTCCAGTTGAGGCTTTGGGAACAACAACAACAACAACAACAACACACCACTCACTTCACTCTCACTGCTGTTCCGCGAGTAACTTCGGTAACGACTAAACGACAGGGTGGAAGGCCGAGTTGTTTTCCTCTCATCCTTCTCCTTCTTGTCCTCTTCCTCCTCCAGCCTCCTGCTCCTCCTCAGTCTCCTCCGGGCGAAGATCTCCTCATAGCGGGGGTCTGTCGTCTCCTCCTCCTCTTGTCTCCTCCTCCGTCTTCTAATCCCAACTTCACTGCCGACATTCTCGTCTCCACTTTTATCGTTCATTTTACTACTCCGCGACTCCTCTTTTCCCTCGCTTGTGTCTCCATCGTTTCTCGTTCTCCTCCACCTTATTCGTGTCTCCTCCGCCTCTTCTTTCTTCCTCTCCCCTTCTTTCTTTTCCTCCTCCAGTCGTTGGCTTCTCCTCTTCCTCCTCTCCGCAACCAGCTCTTCGAATTTCTTCAAAAGTTGAAGTTTTGGTAACATGGGGGTAGGGGGGTTTTCAAGAATACTCCCCCAGTATCCCTGCTTGTCGTTAAAGGCGACTAAAAGTGTTGGCGGAGGGTTAGTGCCCCTCCCCGGAAAACAACCAACTAAAAAAACAAACAAGAAGCCTCGGACAAGGACTGACCAAACGATGACGACCCAGGACCGGACAAAGGACTTGGTAATGAGTACATGGAATGTAAGAGGAGCGAATGATGAGGTGAAAGAGAGAGAGATTGTCCAGGTGCTTGAGGGTGCGAAAGTGGATGTATGTGGAATAACTGAAACAAAATGGAGAGGAGAAAGTGTGAGAGAATGGGAGTATGGATGGGGTATATGTGCAGGAGTAGGTGAGAATGAGAGGGCAAAGGAAGGAGTATGTATAGTTGTGAGTAAAAGATGGAAGAGGAGCATAAGACAGTATGGATCAGTTGGGTCAAGGATTGTGTGGGTAAAGTTGAAAGTTGGAATACAAATGTGGGCGATTGTGTGTGTGTATGCACCAACGCAAGATCGTGCTAGAAGAGTGAGAGAAGAGTTCTGGACAAATGTGGAAGTGTGCATGGAAAAGTTTGGAAGGAATGAGAGTGTGTTTTTGACTGGTGATATGAATGGTAAAGTTGGAAATGTGAAGGTGGATGGAATAGTTGGTGAGTGGGGTGTGCCTGCTGAGATAGATGAGAATGGGAGTGCGTTAGTGGACATTTGTGCTGGGAGGGGGTTGGTGATAGCCAATACCCTCTTCAGGCATATAATGATCCACAGGTATACATGGCGAGTGATGAGAAGGGTGGGTGGTGAACTGAATGAAAGGAAGGCAATGATTGATTATGTGTGTGTGGATGAAAGGATGCGAAGATGTGTAAAGGATGCAAGAGTGTATAGAGGCTGGGGGAGTGGACTTTCTGACCACTACTTGGTGATGGCCAGAATTAGAATGCAAGTAAGATGGAGGAATAGAAGAAGGGAAAGACGAGAGGAAGGAGTAGTTGCAAGGAGAGTGGAAAGGTTACACGAGGATGAGAAAAAGGCAGAGTATAAGAGAGAAGTGGAGGAACGATTGGGCAAATATGAATTGGAGCAGATGGGAGACGTGGAAGGTGTGTGTAAGATATTTACAGAAGAAATATGTGCAGCATGTGATGTGGTGTGTGGAAGGAAGAGAAGACGGAGGGGGGTGCAAGGAACAGCGTGGTGGACTGAAGAGGTGAAACAGGCTGTGGCACAAAAGAAGAAAGCATACAATGAATGGATGAGAAATAGGGGCGTGGAAGAAGTTGAGAGGCGGAAGAGAGAGTTATATGTGGAAAGAAAGAGAGAGGTGAAAAGATTAGTAAGAGAGAGTAAGAAGAGAGTGGATGAAGAATTTGGAAAGAATTTGAGTGTAAAGTGGAGGGACTGTAAGAAAATGTTCTGGAGAGAAGTGAAAAGGGTAAGACAGGGTGCAAGTGAAGTTAGCAGGGGAGTGAAAGATAAAAATGGTAGATTACTAGTGGAGAAGGGAGAAAAAGTGAGCAGATGGAGAGAACACTTTAAGGACTTGTTGAACGTAGAGGATGGAAGTAATGCGAGTATAAGTGGCTGGGGAATGGCTGGGAGAAGGAGGGAGGTGAGAAGACAGGAAGAAATCAGTAGGATAGAAGTTGTGGAAGCAATGAAGAAAGTTAAATCGGGGAAAGACCCAGGAATTGATGGAGTGTGTGGTGAAATGCTGAAGCATGGGGGAGAGATAGTAGTAGAATGGATGTGGAAGATGTGCAGATTGGCCTGGGAGGAAGGTAGAGTCCCGGAGGATTGGAAGTCAGGTATAATTATTCCCTTGTACAAAGGAAAAGGTGAAAAAGAAGTGTGTGGTAATCATAGGGGCATTTGTCTTCTTAGTATAATAGGAAAAGTGTATGGTAGGATACTTATAGACAGAGTTAGAGAAAGAACAGAGAAATTAGTTGGAGAAGAACAGGGAGGCTTTAGGAAGGGAAGAGGTTGTGTAGATCAGATATTCATTCTTAGATCTTTAGTGGAAAAGTTTCTAGAGAAGGGAAAGAAGTTGTATGCGGCTTTCTTGGATTTGGAGAAAGCATATGACAGGGTGGATAGACAAGGATTGTGGAAAGTGTTAAGAATATATGGAGTAGATGGGAAGTTGTTGAATGCTGTGAAGAGTATGTACGATGGTGCGAAGGCTGCAGTGCGTGTGGATGGTGAACTAAGTGAATATTTCTCTTTGAAAGTTGGTTTGAAACAGGGATGTGTCATGTCTCCATGGTTGTTCAATCTGTACGTGGATGGGGTAATAAAAGAGGTACAAGGTAGGGTAGTGGATGTTGGAGTGGCCCTGGTGAGAGAGGATAGTGTTTGGAAACTCCCTGTACTGTTGTTTGCAGATGATACTGTGTTGTTGAGTGAAGACAAAGGGGAGCTGCAAGGCTTGGTGGATGAGTTTGGGAGAGTGTGTAAGAAACGGAATCTAAAGGTGAATGTAGGGAAGAGTAAAGTGATGGTCTTTGAGAGAGGTGAAGTTAGTGAATGTACAGCGAGGTTGGATGGTGAGGAATTGGAAAATGTGAGTACGTTTAAGTACTTGGGTAGTGTGATGAGTAAGGATGGAGGTTTGGAGGGTGAAGTGCTTGAAAGGGTACAGCAGGGAAGAAAGGTTGCTGGTTCTTTGAAAGCAGTGATAAGAAACAGGGAAGTGAGCATGGAAGTGAAAAAGTTACTACATGACAGTATTGTGATACCAACTCTAACGTACGGAAGTGAAGCTTGGACATTGTTGGAAGGACACAAGTCAAGAGTAAGAGCAGTGGAAATGAGTTATTTAAGAGGAGCCTGTGGAGTCATGTGGAGAGACAGGCTGACGAATGAGGATATAAAGGAGCGTTGTGGTGTGGATGTGGATGTGATAGGAAGCGTTATGAGGAACACACTGAGGTGGTTTGGCCATGTGGAGAGGATGGAGGGTGAAAGACTGACGAAGAGAGTGTATGTGAGTGAGGTGGGGGGGGAAGAGGGAGGGGAGGCCGAGGATGAGATGGAGGGATGGGGTGGAGAGGTATATGAGAGAGGGGGGTGTGAGTTGGGAGCAGGGCAGTGAAATGGCGGGGGACAGGGCGACTTGGAGGCGATTTGTTTGTGGCCACCCCAAAAGGGATTGAGGCGTCTGGCAATAGATAGATAGATAGGTATATTTCTGAGTCATCTTGGTTTTCAATTTCACTTTCCCTCCTCCTCCTCCTCACCACTCCCTCTCCTTCCTTCTCAGAGTAGATACTTTTGCCTTTCATCACTCTGTTCCCCATTAGGTAAGGAGTCAGCACTTTGTTTCGCTCTTTTCTCCATTGACACTTTATCATCACACTTAACTCCCTCGTCTCTCAGCACCTCAGAAATGGAATGATCAACACGTTCTTCCCACTGTTTACATCATTTAGCACTTCGTTATTAGGTGTATCAGCCCCATTTCCTCCAACTTCTCCGTTTATCAGGGTTGTAGGTATACCAGCAACAGCATTTCTACCTTCACCTTTCTTTACAGTCTCTCTTTGATCAGTTACACTTGCACTCCTATTTCCCGTTTCATCGAATTCTCTTCCACCAGTTTCCTTTCCCTCTCTTTCATCCGCTTCTTTCCCTCCTTCCTTCCTTTCCTCTGTTTCCTTATTTCTTTCCTCCCCTCCTTCGTCGACTTCTACACTCTCCCCACCCCGCAGCTGAAAAAGCTCGTTCACTCTCCTCAGCCTCTCTAGGGCAACTTGGCTCATTCCTTGGTAAGACGGGGTGGCATCCTCTTCCTAATTGCCCCATATGTCATTCTGGTCGTGGGTGTGGTTCTCAGTGGTAAGCTGATAGTCTGCTGCTTGCTCTGTGGCAGCGTCGTGGCAGCATGGCGAAGTGGCGTCCTGGTGGCTTTCGTTATTCTCGGCTATGGTGTGGTTGTGGGAATATGAAAAAGGACCGTGGTTGTGGTCGGTTGTGACTGTTGCTTGTGGTATGGTCCTTGTTGTGGTACTTTTCATCTGTGGTAGCCTGGTGGAGATCTTGGCGCGAGGCAGAATGGTTGTGGCAGGTGTTGTCAGATGTGGTTCGGTGGTGTTCAGTGTTGTGGTAGGGGTCAGTTGTGGCAGAGTGGCTGTGACAGGAGGCCTCGCATGTGGCAGAGGTGTGGTGGGCTGTGGTTGTGGTGGTGTGGTGGTGGTCAAGCGCGGTGGTGGAGTGGCTGTGGTTGACGTTACTTCTTGGCCACTCCGTCGCCTCGCATTCTCCACCAAGATTGTGATGCTCTGACTCTGCTCTCTTGCGTTCCTCTCGCCTCTTCCTCCTTTTTTCTCTTCTTTCCTCTTTGCTTTCTTCTCTCTTCTTGTCTTCATGTCCTTTTTTATTTTCTTCCGTGCCATCCTCTTTCCTCTCGTCCGCCTGTGTTATCACTCTAGTCTTATCTTTATCTTCTTTTTCTCTCTGTGGTCCTTCATTTTTCTCAGCTTCCGCCCTTAGCTGCCTTCTCCTTTCCTTCTCTTCACGTCTTCTCCTCTTCCTTTGCCTTTTCTTCTCTTTCCTCTTTCCCTCCAGTTCCTTCAGCTCCTCTATTTCTTCCTGGGTCATTGAGGAAGCGTTGGCCCTCTTTAGCTCGACGCCAGAATCTGGATTAATGAGGGTCGAACACCTTTGGGGCCTCTCGATAATTCACAGCGTCCCAAAGTCACCCTCGGCACCCTCGGGACTCAATCTTCGAGGATCAGGTCGAGTTTTATCTTCAACCTCGACGTTGGCCTCGATCTTAATCTTGTTTTCACTTGCAGCCTCTACCAAAGCCTTAACATCGGGTCCCACTGTTTTGTTTTCCTGTATGGCCTCTTCCCTGACAGTCAATCTTCGTGGATCAGGTTCAGTTTTATCTTCTTCAGCCTCCGCTTTGCCCTCGACCTTTACCTTCTTTTCACCTTCGACCAAAACTCCAGTATCGTGTTCGACTGCTTTGTTTTCGAGTATGACCTCCTCCTTGATAGTTTTACCCTCCAGCACTTTCACAGACTTGACGGTCCTCTGCTCAGCCGTATCTTCCTCCTGAAGTAAATCATCTTCATGATTCTTGGACACCGCCTCTTACTTGTCAGCTATTGATATTTTTTCATTCTGATTCACTGATACTTCTCCACTTTGCTGAATCAGTGACATGCTTGCACCCTCAGCCTTTTCCTTGGTCACTTCCTCTTTAAGAACCATTTCTTCCTCTACTTCCTTACGCTTCACCAACACTTCATCCCCATCCCTCACCGGTATCTCTACATATCCCTTTCTACTTCCCTCTCCTCCTTTTTGATCCTCTCCTCTTCCTGGGCTTTGATTGTCTCATTCTCATCCTTCAGTTTTCTCCTCTCATCGTTTGCTATTTTATCTTTCGCTTCCTTCTCCCCTTCAATCCTCTCTCCCTGCTTTGGTGCCAACTCTCTATTTTCATCGTTTAGGTTTTCCCCTTCTCTTTCTTCTTGTTTTGTTTCTGCTGTAATTTCCTCTACTTTAAGTACCGCCGGAGCCAGGTGTTCTCCCTAGTTTGCACTCACAGTTGTTGTAGTTTCCTCATTACCCTTGTTTTCACTCTTCCTCTCGTGTCCTGTGAAGTGAGACTCAACAATAGTTACGTCTTCACCTCTCATTACCTCACTAGTCCCTGTCTCCTCTATTTTGCGCCCCAAATCGTGGGAGTGGTCGAGGGGGGAGGCACAAGGATCATCTGGGGCAATGAAACACCCGGCCGTCTCGTCTTTATACAGAATGACATAATCAGAGTCATCAAGGTCCGGCTGTCCACCTTCCACCTGTGAGGTCCTGTTTCCCTCCTGCACTGAGGGACCTACAGGCCCGTGGGTGGTATTACCAACAACATCGAGAGTTATGTGTGTAGTTTTATCAATTACATCAGCAGTGTCGGTTTTCAAGTCTTCTTTTGGGTCATCATTACTCGCTGGCACAATAAGGAATTCGTCCTCTGTGTTTATTATCTGGCATGATGAGGGCTGCTGTGCCACATCCTCATCCTTGCTGCCATCTTTCTTACTCATCTCTTCTGCCTGACCTTCTGTGGGTACAAGGTCAAAGGTCAAGATGGTCGTCTCGTCTACTGTGCCTTCAGGAACCAGAAATGATTCGTCTTGTGTATCACTCGGTTCCTGCCTCGAAGCATCTCTGCTATCACTCTTATTCGCTTTTCGCCGATTTCGCCTCTTGTTCTTCCTAGACTTGGGGTTTTGACTTGTGGCTTGTACTGGGGTGTCACCGGGGGTCTTACTGGGGATTTGGCCATCATGTGCTGTCTTGGGTGGGTGGGTGTTGGCTGCAGTGGGTGGGGAGGTGGGGCCCTGGGTTGTGGCAGGCAGGTGGTTGGTAGTGGGCAGCTGGCACTGAATATTAGCAGGAAACTGGCTGTTGTTATGGGTGTCTGAGAGAGGATGATGTTGATGGCTTATATTTGGGTGTGGCTGGGTGTTGTTATAGGCAGCAGGATGTGGCTGGGTGTTGTTATAGGCAGCAGGGTGTGGCTGGGTGTTGCTAGCGGCAGTAGGGTGTGGCTGGGTGTTGTTACAGACAGAAGGGTGTGGCTGGGTGTTGCTATGTGTGCTTGGATGTAACTGAGCGTTATCATGAGTGGCGGGCTGTGGTGGGGCGTTGACGTGGGTAGGTCAGATGCTAAACTGCGAACCTGAGAGCTTGTGTGGACAGAAGATGGTGGGTAGGCAGTGATAGGAGGCGGAGGAGGATAACTTGGACCTGCTATGCCCGGAAAGTCTTGCTCAGTCAACACAAAATCTGCTTCATGGCCAGTGCTGTACCCACTCTCCCTGCCCCATCCTGACTCAAGCGATGGTGGTCTATCAGGCGGATGACCAGACCTCCCTCGACGTCGAACTACAGTGAATCCGTTTCCATCCCACGCTGTCGATCCGTGAGACTGGAGATATTGAGTAGGAGGATACTGGGGCTGAGGATACTGAGGGGCGTGGACTTGAGACTGGTGATACTGTGGTGGAGTATGAGTCTGAGGGTGACACTGATTTTGGAGAGGAACCTGTTGGAAATGAGGTGGGCCGTAATTTGACTGAGGATGGTACGAGGTATGGTTCTGTGGCTGGTTGTGGTTTTGGTACTGATTCTGAGGCTGATTATTCTTCTGATCCTGATTCTGTGGTTGATTCTGGAGTTGGCTGTTCTTCCGGTACTGGTTGTGTGGTTGATTGTGGCTGCGGTACTGACTCTGAACTTGGGTGTAATTATTCTGGAATTGAGACTGGGAACCCTGGGATCTTGGGAGCGAGTGCGAGTGCTGCTGTGGTTTGGGTGCGGGGCTCGGGAACCGTGTTAAGGCTCTGTTTCGATCGCGGTGCTGATGAGTCGTGGGGACTTTTGCTGTCGCTTAAGCCTCCCTTAGCCTCCTGCTCACGCCCACCGTCACACCCACGCCCGCGACCGCAACCCTTATCCTGCCCATACCCTTCGTCCCTCTCACTCTCTTGCCTGTGAGTGGGATGGGTGGGAACCTGGGCTCTCTCCTGGGAGACACTCACGGGGTCTGGTTGATGAGTGGGAGGAATGTGGGCGAAGGGTTGCCTGAGTGGGCGTGGGGGCGGGGTGGGAGAATGGGTGGCCACATTACCTCCATCTGCTGCTGCTGCTGCTCCTGGGCTTGCTGCTGCTGCTGCTACTGCTGGTGACTGTGTGGAGGTGGGTGAATCATCCTGGGCCTCTGTGGTCTTGTTGTTACCTTACAAAGCCCGCGTCACAACATCACCAAACAGCCTGACCCAGCCCTTCATGGTGGTGGGTGAAGGATTTTTTATATTGCTGGGTTTATGAGGGTGGCTTTGTAATGGGCACGGGTGGATGGCACACCTGTCGCCCTCACTCCCCCCGGACAACTGCCTCCACTAGTGCCTCCTCAGTGCCACGATACACCGGGCACTCAGCCAAACCAGTTGTCTATCACTCTCTCCAATTTCTCTCTCCTCTCACTTTTTGTCTCCCTTTCTCCCTTACATCTCAAAGGCTTTCGATCGAGTCTGGCATAAATCTTTAATTTCTAAATTGCCCTCTTACAGTTTCTATCCTTCTATCTGTGCCTTCATCTCTAGCTTCCTTTCTGGTCGTTCTATAGCCGCTGTTGTAGACGGCCATCGTTCTTCTAGATCTATCAACATTGGTGTTCCTCAGGACTCTGTCCTATCACCAACTCTCTTCCTTTCATTCATCAATGATCTTCTAAGCTGTACATCTAACCCTATCCACTCATACACTGATGACTCCACCCTTCATCTTTCCATTCGGTTCCTGCAACGTCCATCTCAGCAGTTACTTCAACAAACAAGGGATGAGGCTATGGCACACCTAATGTCTGACTTGGCTCGCATCTCTGACTGGGGTAAAAATAATCTGGTTGTTTTTAATGCATCAAAGACTCAGTTTTTACACCTATCAACCCGACAAAATCTTCCACAGGTATAACTAATGTTTAATAATATTCAGCTTAATCCTGCATCATCCTTGAACATGCTTGGGGTTTCATTTACTCTGGACTTATCTTGGAAAGATCATATTACATCACTTGTAAAATCTGCTTCCAAGAGATTAGGTGTGCTAAGCCGACTCCTTTCCTTCTTTATTCTTGCACAATTGTTGACTCTGTACAGGGGTTTTATCCACCCCTGTGTGGAGTACAACTCTCAAGTGTGGGGAGGCTCTCCACATACAGCTCTTCTCAATAGGCTGGAGTCAAAGGCTTTTCGTCTCATCAACTCTCCTCCTCTTACTGGCTCCCTTCAACCTCTGTCTCATTGCCGCATTGTTGCATCTTTATCTCTTTTCTATCGCTACTTCAATGGTCACTGCTCCACTGAACTGTGTGCATGCATTCCTCCACCTCTACGATGGGCGCGTAGCATCCATTTAGCAGGAAACTCTCGTCCCTTCTCTATTCAACTCTCCAATGCAAGAGTTAACCGTTACTCCCAGTCCTTCATTTATGCAACAGGTCAACTCTGGAACTGTCCTCCTCTGTCCGTGTTTCCTGCTTCCTATGATCTCCAGTCTTTCAAACGCAGTGTGTCCAGGCATCTCGAAATGATCGGATCTTGAATTTGGCTCTCTCTTGTATTTTGTTTTTCTCTTGGAAGGAACAATAATTGCGGGCTTGCTGGCTTTGATTCCTTCTTGTTTGCATTAAAAAAAACCTCCACTTTGGAATGTTTTCTCTCATTCTCTCTAAAGGCCTCTACATGTCACCTGACCCCCTCACCCCCACCCCCCACCCCACACAGCATTCCCATTTCTTGTGTCAGAAAATGCAGAATGTGAGGTGTTATTTGATCTGGGTTTGTGTCTTTCTGTCCTTACGTAATTTCCCCTATTGTCCCCATCCCCCACCATCCTTGCCTCACTCCTCCACCTCACTACCTCATTCTTACCATCCCCCTACTGAACTCTTACTTCCCTGCCTGACCCCCCGTCCCCTCTGTTTATTCCTACATCCTCTCACTGTCTTACTCCTACTTCACCCCAGCCTAACACCTCACCTCACTTCTAGCGCCCCCTGCCTCACTCCAACCTTCTCTACCATCCCCCTGTCAAACACCCTCCCCTCCCAGTACTGCACCGTTTTTCTAATCCCCTCCTCTACCTCACTCCTACCTCATTCTGCCTTACTCTTGCCGCACCCCACCCCTTCTACTCGTACCTACCATTGCCCTCCCTGCCTCACTCCAACCCCCTCCCTATCTCACTCTTACATCACTTCTACCCCTTTCAACATCACTCTACCTTCCCTCTGCTTCACTCTTTCCTTCCCCCTTGTCCCCCGTTAACTCTCCCCCTCCCCTGCCTCTCTTACCCCCTCCCTTGCCTAAGCCCAACCAATCCATGCCTCCCGTAGCCTATGGCTAAGTGTACTTGTGCCATTTCCTACACCCTCAACCTAAATCCTGCCACTCCCCTGACTGCCTCTACCCTGTCATACCACACCATACCTCTACCCTGCCAAACCCTACCCTACTGTCACATCCAACATCCTAAACCAACACACCCTATTCCCATCCTGCCGTAGCCCACCCTACAATGCCCTGCCCCGACCTATCCTGCAAAATATCATCCCCTACCCTGCCCCAACCCAGTCACACTCAACTCTAAAATACCATGTAGCACCCTAGCCCCATTGTATCATATCTCACCTGCACTGCTGTATCCTCCTCCAACCCCATCACATTCAAATCCTACCCTGTTTCACCTTACCCCTACCCTGCCACACCCTTCATTACGTTGCTAAACCCTATCTCTACCCGGCCATACCATACCCCATCTCTGCCGTCTGCACAGCCCCAATTATCTTCCCTCTTTCTCTGCTTTGTTCCTGCCTCCACACGTTCCTTAACCTACACTGCATCTTCTCTGCCTAAGTCGTGCCGTATGGTTTTACAAATATCTGCCTCGTCCTCTCCCACCTACTCTTCTTTGGCTTCTACATATTCTGCCTAAATTCGTGCATTTCAAAACCCTGCCTACCTTTCTTCAATCCTTCCGTTCCTTTAACCTTTATAAATCATACCTACAATTACAAATTCTCCCTACCATAAGCTTCAATCGACAAAGTCTGCCTAAACTTTTATCTTTACAAATCTTGCTTACCCTGACCAATCATGCTTACCCTAGCATATCCCACCTACACATCTCTTACTAATCCTAACAACCCTTCTTCCAACCCACCAACCCCTCTTCCAACCTACCAAACGTTCTTCCTACCTGCCAGCCCTTCTTCCAACCTGCCAGCCCCTCTTTCATCTTACCAACCTTTCTTACAACCCATCTAATCCTCTTCCAGCCTGCCAATCCTTCTTCCAACCCACCTACCCACCCTCTTCTTCGTCTCCCAGTCCTACCTACCTTCCTTTAATCTATACTACACATCCTTTCAAACCCACATATCCTTCTCCTTCCTACCCTACCTGCCATATTCCTCTCTCAAATTAACCTGTACCCTTCACTCTGTAAGTACCCCCACCTCTTTCTCTCTCTCTTTCTCTCTCTCTTAAATGCCTAAACATAATTCTGGGTACACTCTAGCCACCTAAGCTCATATCATGGTCTATCTATATTTTTTAACAATTTGGTCAGTTACTGCTTGATGCTTGCTTCCTTATGGCAGCTCTTCTTGGGATCTAAATATAGTGGAGTCGTCGTCACCATCCCTTTCACCTCACCTGCCCCACATATGTCTGTAATCACTTTATAATTATCCAACTGCCCCTCCCTTCATCCCTCTCTCCCTGAAGCACATACCTCTACGATATTCTGTCTAGTTTCAACAGTTCCCAGCTCTACTCTTACACCTCTACCTGTCTGTTTATCTGTCTATTTATCAGTCTATCCACCTATCTATCAACTACCTGGAGCCCAATTCTATGAAGAGTAAACCCGAAAAATTACCTATAAACATTTTACCCCTACTCACTAACACCTCCTCTTCCCACAACACACCAATCTCTCAGTCTACCTCCCACGACAAACCACCCTCCATCACATACTCCCCTTCTCCCCCTCCCACATCCCCCCACTTTGCGGTTAGTCTAGTCTTCTCCCCACTATTACATCCTTAAGACGTTCCTTTCACTGGCGTCTATTATGCTTTACTCTTGATACCACCAGCCGACTTTACTCAAATTAAGAAAGAACTCTGGTAATGATGGAATTGGAAACAAATTACACTAATTCTTTCAACCTCGAAGATTCTGCGGTATCCTGAATAAAATCGTCTATCAAAACTAATTAAAGAACAAACGCATTCACTGACCGTGTAAAATCCATCGTGCCAAGGAACCATGAACTGTGTGTGTGTGTGTGTGTGTGTGTGTGTGTGTGTGTGTGTGTGTGTCGGGGAGGGGAGTTCATGAAAGTATACTCTGAAAACGGGCACTGTAAGACAAATAAACAGTCTGATATAATGAAGGTTTCCAAAGTGTTCTCCAGCAACAACATAATCTCCCATTGCTCATATTTACACCGGCGTCGTAATGAAACAAGTATTAGTCAGACTTTGGCTGGCTGTTCGGTAGCAAGAAAGAGAGATTCGCAGCCGACGATGGAAAATTAAAACCTTCTCACCCCCAGTTTCCTCTGTCTGTCTACTAATTTCATTTCTCCCACAAGCTCCACTCCCACCCTCTTCCACCCCATCCACTGCCAGTCCACTCCACCCCGCCCCACTCTTACATCGCCCCGCTAACCTTGTATACAAACATCTGACACTGTTTTTCCCTCTTAAATTGTCGGTGTCTTGGACAGTTGGCACAACAGACATTAACCCCATAAATCTGGTGCTCTCTCTCTCTCTCTCTCTCTCTCTCTCTCTCTCTCTCTCTCTCTCTCTCAGCTTTCCTTTGCTTTGCTTATCAGCTTGAAAGAGTTAGATACAGCCTTCGTTAACAACTTTGCTACAAGAGATCTCGCCTTATGATGAAATAAAATCGTCTGGAGGTAGCCTGATTGAAATTAAAACAACGCCATCGTGTTGAAGGAGATAGACATTTCCTTTGGTATCTGAAACATTTGTCTTGATCCCGTTGCAAGTAAACACGCTTCCGTCATAATCTAGGTACGGACAAACTGTCTGATCATGAGTTTCTCCATAATATTCACCGTTTTTCGCATTGCGTTGAATCACCACCTTCACCGACACTCCTAAAAGCAATGTAAACATTCCCCGTTTTCTTTTCGTCGCGTGCTGTACCGTTCTCTCTCAGTTAGCCATATAATAGGGGGAACTGTTTTGAACTCCAATAACAACTACTGTACACCTTCACTTTCCTGCATGGCCTTCAGGGATAACGTTCCCAGTGTTATGGGACTTGAACAGAATAGTAAATAAAGAAACTAATTAAAATGAATAAAAACTAATATTTCTTCTACAGTCCATGAACCACAGTAGGCTACAGTTGCCTTATTAATTTACATGTTTGTGCTAATAAATTTATATGATTTTCCTTACATTACACATTACAAAAAAAAAAAAAAAAAATCTATTATAGGTGGGTCGGACATCATTTAAAAAAAATGTCGTAGCTGAAGACTGCCATAACAACAATAATAATAATAATAATCAGAGAGCAATCACAGAGCGCATACCTTCGTCAATACCATTGCCATTAAAAAGACTCAGGATCAGGATCCGTGGAGATAGGATCCGGACCCGGATCCGGATCCGCCCTCAAGTTAATCAATTATTTCTTGACTCATGGCCCACCCTTTCCAAAACTTTCATTGAAATTCATTGAGAACTTTTGGAGATATTGTGAGGGATACTCTGGATCCGCATCCGGATCCACTCCAAAATTTCATTTCTTGCTTAGCCTTTGCCTCACCCTTCCTAAAAATTTCATTGAAATTCATTGAGAACTTCTGGATATATCGTCTGGACAAACAGACAGACAGACATAGGTGAATACATAACCTCCTCCAACTTCGATGGCGGAGGTAATAATAGCAGAAATAAAATACCCGCCGCCGCCGGACCACCCACCCCGCCACCCCCACCCCACCACCAAGCCACCACCACATCGCCACCCCAGGAGGACACCACGGCGTGGTTATTGACCCGCAACAAGAGGGTCACTGGGACACTCCTGTCCTGAGTCCCTCTTCCCCCCAACTGTCCCAACACCAGGTAAGCGGGAAGGGACAACGACCCTGCGAGCGGGGCAGCTTTCACCAGGTTCGGGGCGGGACTGATCCAGAGTCAGTCCCAGGCAACACCGCGGTACGGCCACCGTACATACCGGGGAAGGAGTGGTCACTGTACACCCTTCAGTTATTTTCCCTCTGTGACACCGCCATTAAGAATATATGGAGTGGAGGGGAAATTGTTGAGTGCTGTGAAGAGTATGTACGAGGGAGCTAGGGCTACGGTGCGAGTGGATGGTGAGCTGAGTGAGTTCTTTGATCTCAATGTGGGACTGAAACAGGGGTGTGTGATGTCTCCATGGCTGTTTAATATATATATGGATGGGGTTGTAAAGGAGGTGCAAGGTAGGGCAGTGGATGTGGGGCTGGCCCTAATGAATGAGGGTGAGATTTGGAAGCTTCCGGTGTTGCTGTTTGCTGATGATACAGTATTGTTGAGTGAAGATGAATGGGAGTTGCAAGGTTTGATGAATGAATTTGGGACAGTGTGTAGGAGGAGGAAGCTGAAAGTTAATGTAAACAAAAGTAAAGTTATGGTGTTTGAGAGGAATGAAGTCACAGAGTGTGCAGTGAGGTTGGATGGTGAGGATATGGAGAATGTGAGTGCATTCAAGTACTTGGGTAGTGTGATGAGTAAGGATGGAACTTTGGGGGATGAAGTACGTGAAAGGGTACAGCAGGGAAGGAAGGTTGTTGGTACACTGAAAGCAGTGATGAGAAATAGGGAGGTGAGTATGGAAGTTAAGAAGTCACTGCATGATGGTATTGTGATCCCTACCCTGACGTATGGAAGCGAGGCGTGGACCTTGCAAGAGGGGAACAAGTCAAGAGTGAGAGCAGTGGAAATGAGTTACTTGAGAGGAGCATGTGAAGTGACGTGGAGGGACAGGTTGACGAATGAAGAAGTGAAGGAACGTTGTGGGGTAGATGTGGATGTGGTTGAGAAGATTAGGAGAAATACATTGAGGTGGTTTGGACATGTGGAGAGAATGGAGAATGAAAGACTGACTAAGAGGGTGTATGTAGGTGAGGTGGAGGGAGGGAGAGGGAGGGGTAGACTGAGGATGAGGTGGAGGGATGGAGTTGAGAGGTATATGAGGGAGGGGGGGGTGAGTTGGGGGGAGGGTAGTCAAATGGTGGGTGACAGAGTGACTTGGAGGCGTTTTGTCTGCGGCCACCCTTTGCGGGATTAGGGCGTCGGGCTATAGATAGATAGATAGATAGACACCGCCATCACGGCCACCGTACATGAGGGGGAAGGAGCGGCCACCTTACGCCCTTCAGTCACAGCCACCTCTGGGGACGGCCTCGGGTGTTAGTTATTGAACGCGCCCCGACTGGCAGAGACAGGAGTAGTGGAACCGCGTTCACGGCCACTGTACGTGACGGGAAGGGAGTGGCTACCGTACGCCTCTCATCCACTACCTCCTCCTACTGCAGGAGTAACACCACGTTCACGGCCACCGTACGTGACGGGGAAGGAGCGGCCACTGTATGCCCTTCAGTTACTTCCCTAAGGGCAGGCAGGCCCACGACTACGGCCACTGTACGTGCCAGGGTAAATAGACCCACGGCTACGACCTCTGTATGTACCGGAGAGGGCGCGGCCTCCATGCACCCCTCTTCTGCCTTTTCCTCCTTCGGGAGCAGCACAGCCAGCACGGTCTCTGTACGTGCGGGGGAAGGAGCGGCCACTGTACGCCCTTCAGCTGCGAGCCCTAGGAGTCACGAAACTGCGTTCACGGCCACCGTACGTGACGGGGAAGGAGCGGCCACCATACGCCTTTCATTCATGATTCCGAAGGCCCTCCCGAAGCAGGAGGTTCCTTGCACGGCCGACCCTTTCCCTCTCGGCTGCGTGGGACGCCCTTTGTCTCCCTACAGGAGTGGTTCCCCGGAGGTGCTGCCAGAGTGGTGGTGTGGCCCGATCCAAGCCCTACCACCTACACCTGGGAGGTCCCTGCCCCTGATGGACACCCGACGGAGGCGGCGCCGAAGTTCACCCTTGATGGCGCTTCCCCCTGCAGGCGGCCGCAGTCCCCGGACCCCCAGGCCTGACCAGCAGCCTCCAGGCCCGGGCAACCCAGGCTCTCTCTCTCCCTGGGGCCAGAGGCGACAGACCCGCCTCCTGCAGCTGTTTGGCCCTAGTCCCAAGGGCCACCACTCAGGTCGAGGCCCCCAGACCAGAGGGCCTCCCTGCACCCCACCGACGAGGCTCCATTACGAGGGCCTCCTCCCAGGTCGAGGCCCCCAGACCGGAGGGCCTCCCTGTACACCACCGACGACTACGGCCCGGGCAGTGACGCCCCTGTGGGCAGTACGTTGCCCCTTGCAGGAGGGCTCACCACAGGGCCCCTCTCTCACGCCCAGGACACGCAGCAGATGATGCCCAGGAAATACGGGTATACAGTGACTTCAGTAACTCTAGTGCCGTGAACAGTCGAGACAGAAATGTGTGGTGACTAGTGACAGAGTGAAGGCCCGAATAATATAAGTGACTAAAGTTACCAATAGTGTACTGAGACCCGATACCTGGCAGCGTAGAAAATATCAACAACTACATACAGGAGAACTTATAGAAATCATGGGCCAAGATCAGTGGTGCACGGGAAAAATCAAAGACCTGTGAATAAGTGCTACTGAGACTAAGTGACTTTCTCGAGTGTCGCGACCCGCACCCTACCCACTTATAGTGATATTCATTCCCCTAACCCTTGGTCCTGTCCTCTCCTGGTGTATCGGACTTAATATATAAAATACCAATTCTGCCTATAAACAGTATACGGTATTGCGATATTAGAACCCATTACCCATGTATAAGTGAAGAATGTTGTGTCATGAGTGTAACTGTAAACATTTGTATTAAAGGCTAACTTTGTGTCCCTGTCCAAAGCATATCCAGTATCTCTGTTTTATATTGTAACGGTGTAGGAATTTAGACAATAGATGTGTTAAGGTGTACTGCCTGGTTTTTAGGTCCTGTTCCTTTGTGGGTGCTTATCTTCCGGTCCGGAAAGAGGACCCCGCTCAGTCGCTGGTGTTCTTCGGACGAGAGGTCGGACTAAAAACACCCAGCATAACAAGAAACACAGGTGACATGAATCATCAAACACATGGAATACATGAGTCAGATGCCGGCAGAAGCGAGACACCTGCATCATCCACAGACGATACATCGAATCTAAGCCCTTCTGCCCACCATCAAAATCCAAACGCTCCTTTAAATAACCAGAGCACATACAGACAGGTTAAAATATACTGTGCAGGTACTTGCTTGCAAAACAGAAACACCATTATGGTATGACGAATTAGAACAAATATGCAGTAGATGTAATGTATTTTGGTATATGTTAAGTGTTACGTATATATTAAGTGTTACTTCTGTGTTTAAGTGTTAGGTATAAAGTAAATGGAATATGTCTATTTGGTTGGAGAGAAACAGTACACATAGGGCTACATCCAGTGCCTTGTACATGTAAAGTGGGACGCATAATTACACACACACACACACACACACACACACACACACACTTAACTGCTTGTAGTGTACTGGGTACATAATGGAGTAAGTGGCAACCTATGAGGGAGTTCTGGGAAGTGCTAGACTGTGACACTGGGATTTGGCACCGTGGCACCCAAGGCAGGTATAGTGCCAGAATACAGGTGCTTACCACACACACCCTAACCCGTCAACTGCCTGCTTAAACTCTTCTGTTCGGTGACGTCTATATGTTTTATTTTTATTGCCGCTAGACGGGTTTAATCAGCTTAGAAGAGGCTTTTCAAACCGTAAAGATTAGATACAGCCTTCACTAACCCCTTCACTAACAAACAGCCTTTTCAAATTTAACCACGTCGTCTGGAGAAAATACTAATTATTAAAAATAAATAAATCCTCCAATGGAAGAGCTAACACTGTCTGCAACAACTGGTCCCGACTTCGACTCCAGGGCTGACCAAGAAACCTTTGGGCAAGGACTTTTTTTTATTTCTTTTTAACTCTATTCCACCTACAACTGCAAAAGGAACATGGGCTGGTAAAGCGATGTTTGCATGTGGTAGTGTAAGGGAATGTTTGCTGCGTGCTTTCCTCGTCAGTCACTGTTCTCTACCTTCCCCCACTCCATTCCTCACTCAACACAGCACGGTTCCTTACCCATCACATGTAGTGCAAATTATCCCCTTCCTCCATACTGACAGTGCGATAACTTTTACTTTATTATCCCCCTCACTACAAGGCCGTCTTTGTTATAGCCCCCCTAGCGAGGCGATAACTTGATAGTCTGCGTCTGTGTGTGTGTCTGCCTGTTGCCAAAATATCTCGAAATCAAGTGAGCAAATTTTATCTAAACTCTGTGGGCAGTATCCCGGGATATCTGGCTTATTAGTTAGCCTAATAATTTTGGCGAAGCTGGGATATGCCTCCGACTGCCAGAGGATCAAAGTTTTCTTTTAATTAATTAATTTATTTATTAATTTTTTAATCAAACTAGAATTAGGTTAAAGGCTGTCTATGCACCTTTATCCTTTTGGGATAATTTGTATTATGTATATACTGTTTATCTAAATAAAATTTATCAAATCAAAATAAATCACAGCGTCCAAACAAAAATGTGCTGGAGTAAAAATTGCGGCCAAACAGTATCATGCGTTAAGAGCGTTCGGTAATAACAGCGCCTTCGATAATCACACAACCATGCGATGACGAAGGCAGGTGTGATGATAAAGCAAATCATTATAAACATCACACAGGAGACATCCACTAAATGTTATACGGTTAGTAAAATAACTCTCGGCTATTAAAATGAAACGCTTTATATTCCGTAATATCAGAGTTATACACACTATAAAACAATAATTTACCCCTAATGTAGTACGAACAGTAAAAAAAAAAAAAAAAGTACTTTGAAAAAATAACAAACAATCCTATCTTAACTTCATTCCAATAGGAAATTTGGAAATACCGCGTTACTATCCTTATAATGTAATTCATAAAGATATAAAACATAAATAAAGGTCTTGTGTAATATTAGCTCAGCACCAGCGATGGATATTAAAATATTATTACTGACCAGATTTCTTAGGAATAAAATACAAATGATAAAAATCCTGTGATGAGCTTTGTACGTACATGGTCTATGTATTTACACTGATGTAATAATGTAGCACATGTCTGTTTATATATTGCATGCAAAATAAGTAGTGATGATAGTAGTCTATGTATTAACCATTACTTAAATGAATCTTTGTGTAGGTAAAGAGAATCCGAAGCAAGTCAACGCTACGCAGTTGCAACCCTCCATCTGACCAAGCACATACCTCCCACCTCCCTGCACACCTAGCAAAGTGCATAGCGGCCCTCATCTCCCCCATCTGTATAACACAAAGACATAAATAAAAATCAGTAGTTTAATTTTGGTAAACATAGCCTGGTCCGATAACATTACTTGCGCTGAGCAGATTGAAATTTCTGATACTTTTTTGTTTTTACGTTTTCATTATAAAATAAAACTATTTAAAGGACAGGCTTCTGCCCATCAAAAGGCACCAGTTACTATAAGACACATAACTGTGTGAAAATTTCATGACTCTATATTTAATAGTTTCTGAGTTTTGCTCCGGAAATACAATGTCTATGCCTTCTTACGTTTTCATTAATAATTTATACCTTGTTCATTAAACCGTACATTCATTAATTAAACCTTGTTGGAGGTACAGAAGTCAAGAGTGAGAGCAGTGGCAATGAGTTATCGGAGAGGGAGAAACACAATGAGGTGGTTTGGCCATGTGGAGAGGATTGAGAGTGAGAGACTGACGAAGAGAGTGTAAGTGAGTGAGGTGGAGAGGGGGAGAGGGAGGGGGAGGCCAAGGATGAGATGGAGGGATGGAGTGTAGAGGTAGGTGAGAGAGGGTGTGTGTGAGCTGGGAGCGGGGCAATGAAATGGTGGGGAACAGGGCGACATGGAAGTGATTTGTTTGTGGCCACCCCTTACGGGATTAAGCCGTCTGGCAATATGTAGATAAAAAAAAATAAAAAAACTTAAGACACTGCAATCCACCTATCAAAGGTCGCCAATTCACTATACGACACACAACTGTGTAAAATTTCCTATTACTGACACTCAGCAGAATACAATGGTCTGTTGTTAGATGGAATGGAATACTAGTGTTTTGCCACTAATGAGAGGGATAACTAACTGATGGCAGGTAAAGGTGTTGGGGTATAATGGTAAGCCATATAATTCATCAAACGACACAACATAGCGTGTCATAGCTATCCCTCCAATGCTATTACCTCATTCTCCCATCCTCCACTGTCCTCTTCTTTCCTTGCCCCTCGTCTCCTTCCTTCATTATCATTAATGCATTCTAAGTGGCATCTTGCTTCTTTTTTTTTTTTCCATTCTTCTCTTTGCTCATGGAGATATTTCAAAAGTAGTTCTTTCGCTTCTACTTTTCTCGTCCCCAACCTCTACTCAACCAGCCCGGAATACTCTCCATAAGCGTGGTAATAATGGCCTGCATGCTCTTATTTCCAGTGTTAGATCCGTGTTCTGTATAGAGTTTTAACCAAAATAATAATAATAATAAATAGAGTCTAAATTTCAAACATACATCTTGACATTATTTCTTTTCCTTGCATAGTTTGATGGAGAGAAAGCCTAGGAAGCGAAAATTTTCATAATTGGTTTGGAAGCACAGCGTGAACATCCAACGTTTGTCTGGTTTGTTCATGTTGTCAATCATGCCCGTATTTTTGGAACGTTTAATGTGTGTGTGTGTAGTGAAATTCGGTACTAATATGGAAAAGTTTTGCACCTGCATCACATCAATAGAAAAATTTTACAGCATCTTTCCTATCACAACCTTCTTTCTGATCGTCAGTATGGGTTCCGTCAGAGACGCTTCACTGGCGATCTTCTCACCTACATTTCAGACTCTCCTTTCGAAGCAAAAGCTTTGCCATTGCGCTTGACATCAAAAAGGCTTTCGATCGAGTCTAACATAAATCCTTATTTTCCAACCTGCCCCCCTTACGGTTTCTATCTTTCGATCGTTGCCTTCACCTTCTGGTCGTTCTATAGCCGCTGTTGTAGACGGCCTTCGTTCTTCTAGATCTGTCAACAGTGGTGTTCCTTAGGGCTCTGTCCTATCACCAACTGTCCTCATTTTATTTATCAATGACCTAAGCTGTACATCTAACCCTATATACTCGTACGCTGATGACTCCACCCTTTACCTCTCCATCCGGTTTCCGCACCGTCCATCTCAGCAGTTACGTCAACAAACAAGGGATGAGGCTATGGCACACCTAATGTCTGACTTGGCTCTTAGCTCTAACTGGGGTAAAAATAATCTTGTTTTTAATGCATCAAAGAGTCAGTTCTTACACCTATCAACCCGACAAAATCTTCCACAGTTGTACCCACCAATGTTTAACAATATTCAGCTTAATCTTGCATCGTCCTTGAGCATGCTTGGGGTTTCATTCACACGGGGCTTATCTTGGAAAGATCATATTATATCTCTTGTAAAATCAGCTTCTAAGAGATTAGGTGTGCTAAGCCGACTCCGTTCCTTCTTTACTCTTGCACAATTGTCGACTCTATACACGGGCTTTATCCTCCCCTGTGTAGAGTACAACTCTGATGTGTGGGGAGGCTCCCCACATACAGCTCTTCTCAATACGGTGGAGTCAAAGGCTTTTCGTCTCATTAACTCTCCTCCTCTTACTGGCTCCCTTCAACCTCTGTCTCATCGCCGCATTGTTGCATCTCTGTCTTATTTCTATCGCTACTTCCATGGTCACTGCTCCTCTGAACTGTCTGCTTGTATCCCTCCACCTCTACGACGGGCGCGTAGCATCCATCTAGCAGGAAACTCTCCCTTCTCTGTCCAGCTCTCTAATGCAAGAGTTAACCGTTACTCCCAGACCTTCATTTATGCAACAGGTCAACTCTGGAACTGTCTCCCTCTGTATTTCCTGCAAGCTATGATCTCCAGTCTTTCAAACGCAATGTGTCCAGGCATCTCGAAATGATCGGACCTTGAATTTGGCTTTCTCTTGTATTTTGCTTTTCTCTTGGAAGGAACAGTTATTGCGGACTCGTGGCCGTTGGTTCCTTCTTCCTAGCATTAAAAAAATCAAATATGAAACAGGAGGTACGGTGTTTGAGGATCACATGTGACATTTGTTGCTTCAAAATTTTCACTAAAAGATGTTTCCTTCACGCTGATGGATGGAAAAGCATTGACCTCTTCAGCCTGAGTTCGTCATTTTTATTACCCCAGTAATTCCAGAAGTCTATCCCAAGGCGAATAAAATTGTGTGGAGACAGCAAGAAGGGAATACAAAATGCCTCATCAGATTGGAGGGTTAAGTACCATGCGCAAGAAATGTTCGTGAGGGGATAAAACACCTTTTTCTTACATTAGGAAAATGTTGTATACACTCGTATATATTTATTAACACTGTATACAAGAGGAACCTTGGCCTGAATACAACCACCAGCAGTCATACAATACGAGCATTCAACCTATCATATTGCAAGTTGAGTCCTATTAGGAAAATATGGCAACTGGCTGTACACACACACACACACACACACACACACACACACACACACACATACACACACACACACACACACACACACACACACACAGATTATTGCATTATCTTGAACGTATTTTCATTTATAAGATATGGAAACTTTTGTAGTCCACAAACAGTAATAATAATAATAATAATAATAATAATAATAATAAAAGATCTGTCAGCACTTTCCCTGAGTAATATACATTCACTCACGATTCTTAGGCGCAGTCTTGGCCATACACAGTCCCTTCCACGCCGAAGTAGATTATCTCGCATTGCCATCTTTCCAATTGTGAATGTATGGACTCGGTAGCTGGAAACTGAGAGAGAGAGAGAGAGAGAGAGAGAGAGAGAGAGAGAGAGAGAGAGGAAATTATGCTTATTTGTTGGTTATTATAGTGGTCGTTAACTACTTGCATAAATACTCCACTGTAATCTGTAATTATTTCATAAGCACAAGGAATTACCTGACTAGATAAATCCACCATATGTAAAAAACAGCGTCAGTTTTTGGGTGTTTAATGTGTGTGTGTGTGTGTGTGTGTGTGTGTGTGTGTGTGTGTGTGTGTGTGTGTGTGTGTGTTAGGAAGCTTAATATTATAGGGTCACTGGCCGTACAACTCACAGGCTGGCTATGCTGTGACGGCCCGGATTTTATTGATATGGGGTAGTAGGGAGGGGGAGGTGCGGGTGAGGGGTGAGGATGTAGGTAGGGAAGAGGGAGGAGGACGGTGGAGGTTGGGGGAGGGGTGAGGAGGTACCTTCAATGTGGGGATCGGTGAGGAGATACGTCGGGGTTTGGGGGAGGGAAGAGGGGGTCGGTTGAGGTACGAAGGGGAAAGGAATGGGACATGTTTGGTTGAGATAAAGGAAATGAAAGATAAGTTAATATAAATATACACATGAGTACGTAGGAATACTGTACTCTGAAAGCTTTGGTTACAGGAGACTTCTATTGGCCCTTAAGGAGTTAATCAACGGGGTTAAACCAGTTACGCTAAAGGTCTATCCTGGTTTTGAACTTTTATAATCAGTAAGTCTGTGAAGGCCGAACCATCTCCAAAGAACCTTTACATCTGTGTAGCCTTTAACCATACTCGTACTTTAAAAAGTGGAAAACATGTAATAACTAAGAGGAAGATGGTGATAATAGAAAGGACAGATAATGTGATAAAATGAAGGAAAGAGAAGCGAAAGGGACCTGCAGTAAGTGAAGAGATGCGGGTCAACAGTGGATTAATGAAAAGAGATTAAGTGGTAGAGGGGTTGGAAGGGAAGTGATGAAAATAGGAAAAAAGAAGGCGATATTGGTTGGTAACGAGGTGAAAAAATGAGTTAGACCTGATGGGTGTGAAGGAGGAACAGAAGTTAACATTTATTTGTGCGAATTGAGTGAGGAAAGTCTGAGATGTAAGTCTTGTAGATATGGAGGTGACAAAAGAGAGTTCAAAAAATTATCCTGGAATAATGGTAAGTTTGCTGAGTGTTGTGGAAGATTAACTGGAAATATATGACAGGTATCAGAATGCCTGGTGAATGATGAACATGGAGGTTTCTGTAGTAGTGGCGTATGTGTGTATCAGGTATTTGTAGTAAAGCAAATAGTGGATGAAAGGTGTGAGAGAATACAAATATTTATGGCATTTATGCATATTGTAAAAGCACGTAACAAGATAAGCAGGGAGGAATTTACAAAGTATTAGGTGTGTAGGGAGTGTCCTTATTATAGCAGTGAAGCATGTGAAAGCGTACACGTATGACTGAATGAGTCATTCAGAATCAATATGGAAATGAATCATAGGTGTGTGTTGTCACGGGGATCCTTCCAAATTTTGAGAGGCCAAACTGAGTGAAGGAAATAGATAGCAAATATGATGAGAGTGATGGAATATTATAGATCTTCTCGTATATACAGGCTGCTTAGTAACGGTGCACTGGGGTTTCATGAATGTTTTTGAGCTGCCGGGCTGAAAGCTACTGTAGATAAGAGGTAAGTGATGGTTTTGATGAGAGAAGATAACTCTCGATGTAGTATGTTGATAAACGGAGCAAGTATATAACTGCTTCAGGTTATAACCCGGTCACGTAGAGGACGTCTTACCTTCTCTCTCTCTCCCTCTCACTCTCTCTCTCTCTCTCTCTCTCTCTCTCACACACACACACACACACACACACACACACACACATATATATATATATATATATATATATATATATATATATATATATATATATATATATATAAATGAAGTGTGTTGGTACCAGACCCACGTTGATATAATGCTAGTGAGACACTGGTGTGGCATGAGGACCAAAATCAAGGGTGAGAGCAGTGGAAAACGATTGATATGTTTTGCATGGATTGGATAAGATATTTGGAGACTTATGAAAGATATGGAGTAAGGTAATCTGCTGCTGGTACATTATCCTGTGGAATGGAACCGACATATTTGAAGGTTTGAATGATGAATGTATGGACGCCCACTGAATAATTCTGATGATATATTTTCGTACTTTTGAGAGGTCTTCTTTCAGCTGGACCAGAGTCATTGAATTAGTGGAAGACTGGATCGTCATCATCTTCATTATCATCATCATCATCACCATTATTATTATTATTATTATTATTATTATTTTAATTAATATTGCCATTATTAGTATTTTTGTTGTTTTTGACCTGTTCTTGTGTACTGAATGAGATATCGAAGGAAATTAAAACAGAGGTACAGGAGAGGCTAAAATATAAAGTAATATGAAGTGAATCAGAATGAAGATGGAGAAGCATAAAGGAATAGGAAAGTAGAGTGATAGAAAAGAGTCAGGGAGTAAGGATTTCTTTTCCACGGGGGTTGGGAAGAGGGGGGGGGACAGAGAACTAGGAAGAAGGTAGGTAAAGATGGAGAGTGAAACGATAAAAGAGAGAGAAGCAGGAAGTAGGAAGAAATGAACAGAGAAGGGAAGAGGGACACCCATAAGAAGATTGCAAGAGAGAGAGAGAGAGAGAGAGAGAGAGAGAGAGTGGCGTAGAAGTATAGGCACAGGAGAGAAAAAGGAAGGGTACTAGAGAAGAAAAGACGGGCATGAGGTGGCAGGAGGGAAGGTGGAAGAGATAAGGAGAAAGATTGAAACAGAAGCAGAAAGAAATTGGAAGACAAAAGAGATAGAAATGTGAAGAATAAGGAGGTAAAGAAGGAAAGGGAGGGAAATGATAAGGAGCGGAGCCGGAAGTATAAAGAAGAGGAAACAGGAGAGAGAATGAGAGGACGTCTGGCATGTCGAAGAGAGATAAGGAGGGAAGCGAGAAAAGAAGAGGCAGGGAAATGGAGGAAGGTAGAAAAATGGGGAACTGGGATGATAAAGAGAGGAAGAAGGGAAATAGGTGCAGGGCGAAATTGGAGGCAGAAGTAAGGAAGAAGAGAAGAGATGAGAAGAGAAGAGACTGAGGGTATTGCAATGTCGAGTCACTTAGGAAACGAGGAGGAAAAAATAGTGGAAGACGTATGATGAAAGGAAGAAGGAGAGATAAAGACAGTAAGAGAGGAAAATATGAAGAAAAAGCAGGCAAAGAGAGAAGGACTGAAAGACGAAGAGAGGGGAGGAAGGGCAGAGTGAGAGAGATAAAAACGAGAAAGATGATTAAGTTGATGGGTTAAAATTAGATAACAGAGAGAGAGAGAGACGCCAGTCAGCCTGAATGAGACTGAAGAAACGGTGTGGTTTTAATGACCGTGTGTGTGTGTGTGTGTGTGTGTGTGTGTGTGTGTGTGTGTGTGTGTGTGTAAAAACGTACACAAGAAGAGGGTGGCGGAAGTTGGGTGCGTTGAAAAGCGAGAGGAAAACAGACTTGTGTCGGGAAGACTACTTCACTGGATAGGAGACTATTTACATGGGAGGAGGGCACAAGTTTCCTATCAGGGAGCCTTGTCTGAGGAGAGGAGTCTTGATTTAGGGACACCACAAGGAGGGGTATTAAGCCCAATGTTATTTAATGTCCTAATGAATCCAATTGCTGGTCAAAAGTTAGCTGATGGAGTCAACACAATAATATATGCAGATGATATAATGCTGCAGGGTAAAACCCTTGAGAGTATGCAAAAAGCATTAAATAGTTTTGGAATGTTATCCTGGAAGATTGTCCTTGTAATAAATGAAGAGAAGACTAAATTTCAATGTCGGGCAATGGGTAACAAAACACTAACCATTAATAACAAAAACATTGAGAGGGTGAGAAGTTATAAATATCTCGGCATGTATGTGAGTTACACCACAGACAGTAAAGATGCACAAATCAATTATTTAACAACACAGAGTAGAGCTCGAATGCAACCTTTGAGATCACTGACCTGGGGTGGTAACGGCGTCGGTGTTCATGTCCTAAAATCTATGTATATTAGCATCATTAGGTAGATTTTTTAATATGCTAGCCCTCTCCTCTTTTGTTTTTGATGAAGGAAGGTTCGGAAAACTTGAAAAATTACAAAATGAAGCAATGAGAATAATTCTACATTGTCCCAAAAATGCAATGATAAATGCAGTGAAGCAAGAATTACATTTGCCAATCATCAGGCACCGTATAGAGGAAATTAACATAATAACAGTAATTAAACATATAAGAAATCCAGGGTGTCATGAACTACTTCATGATATAGAAGATTGCATAAATAATGTTAGAACCTTCCGGAGACAAGGCAAAAGAGGATATATAAGACAGATGGTAGGCAAATGACAAAACTACGATTTAGTTGGCTGCTGCAAGCATGACGATAAACCCAAACCACTTCCTGCATGGGAAGAAAAAGAATTAAATATATATACTTTGACATTAACAAAGAAAAAGAATATGTACGATGCAAAGGATTTAAAACGCATCTTTGAAAAACGGAAACGAACAACAACCAATGAAAAGATAGGTCACGTGTACTGTGATGGCTCTGTCATGCAAAATGGCAGAGCAGGGCGTGGGATAATAATCAGGGATTATGATCCTGCAACAAACATGTGGATAGATACTAAATATTGCTACATACTGAGTGATACTATTTCATCAGCACAAGCAGAATTACATGCGGTATTGTGTGGGATAAAAGAACTAAGAGGGTGGGGGTGGTGGTGTGTGCTATTTAGTGATAGCAGGGAAGCACTAGATTCCCTCAATAGCAGAAATCCTTTGTTCGAAAATAGTGTTAGAGTGTAAGAATATTATATGTGAATTGAATCGGGCAGGACGAAGTGTTACCTTTACCTGGCTGGCATCACATGTGGGGTTAATGCCTAATGAAAGAGTTGATGATTTGGCAAACAAGGCTACCACTAAAGACCACATTGATATTGAATGTATTAGAACACTTAAATAAATTAAAACAAAATTAAGAAAGTTTCAGATTGAAAGAGAAAATAATAGCATAAGAAATAAATACATAATAAGACCTAGTGCCACTATGACACATTACAAAGATGTGGCCAGTAAGATACCCTATACATACGGAATACCTAGTTGTAAATGGAAAGACGCTTTATGTACAAGATTACGATTGGGCTACAAATATTATTGGGAACTAGGTATCACATATACAGAAGACGATACTATATGTAAAGTTTGCAGTGAACCTAGATCACACACCTTAAAACATTATATATTAGAGTGTAATATACTGAATCAGTATAGAAATGATAATATAGATAATGTGACCAACCAAGTCACGTGGATGTTCGAACATGGCAAAGTATCTGAAATGATGAAAAAATGTAAAAACATAAAGTGTATTATATAATGTACCGGTATCGTAAAATATAAATTTATGTATATTGTATATACATCAAGGGCGTCATCCGCGGGAAGACGAGGGGGACATATCCCCCCCACTTTTCATTCAGGGGGGCAACATATTGACTGTCCCCCCACCTTTTTCATTAAGTTTTATATACTAGTAACTAAACGCTGGAATGAAGTAACTAATATTTACAGTACTATAGAACAAGGGTGGCTAGACTTGCTGAATTAATGTAGGTGGGATATATTCTGTATAAAGATATTTAAAACCACTTTGAGTCTACCATTCCCATTTACAGTTTTCTGTAGAGCATGACTGCCCATCAACTGAATCAGTGTTTACAGAGTGTACTGCGTGAGCTTAAGTTCTTTTTACTCTTCATTTTTACATGTAGTATAGGTAAGTTATATCATTATAAATGTGTAGTAATGCTATATAGAAATTTGTAGTGAACAGCTATGCATTGTGATAGGCATACGAAAATATGGTGAAATGATTATCAAAGGTAAGGAAAACAATACAGAGTGTGGCTGATAACAAACTAGGCGTCAGCCAAGCCACACTCTGAGTTTTGTAACCTCCATTATTCAGCACGAATGGGACATTAATGATGCTGGATAAGCGTTTTTTTTTTTTTTTTTTTTTTCTGGCAGCACAGAAGTTGCTCTTGTGTGCGCACAAGATATGGGCTAGACTAATTTGCATGACGAATGACACTGAATGACGAAAGACAACGGTAAAAGTAAATAATAGGTGCTCCCTGCTGTGGGAAACAGAATGACATGGGAAATGCCTCTGTCATATACCTCTCCACTCCAATCATCCATCTCATCATACACATACATTTAATATTTCTTGGGCCGCAGTGCCCCTGATAGGGCGGAAGGGGATTGGATGATGGACAGATGAATGCTAAATGCTGACACAAGTTGCAGTCATGTTAATATTAAACAAGAGAGAACTAATGTGCAACATGCAGGAGTACACACTGGTAAAGAAGTGATTAGGAGCCTCGTAACCATCTTTATATCTATCTATAGCCAGACGTCATAATCCCATACGGGGTGGCCGTTTGTCTTTGAGCTAGTTGTTTTACGGGGAGGCGCACTAACCCTCCACCAACCTACCTGTTGACACGTAGGAAACACGTATGGTTGGTTATATGGTTACCACCCAGCACTGTAAATGGTGTCCTGGCTTACAGGAAACCATTAGGCTTGTCATGCTTACCAAGGCACAAGTAGTGGAGGAACTGGAGGACTACCTGTCATGTCCTCACACTGAATGATTATGTTAAACATCTTCTGTTGCTGTGCTTCACTGTTCATCAGTTTTGTACTTGGTTTATTTATATATACATCGACAAAGAATAATTTCTATAGTTTCTTTACTTAATAATGATATTTTTCATGGCCATAGTCAAGTGTAATGGTCACCGGTCAGAACTGAAAACACATATTTCTGATTTTCTCTCCTTTTCTCCATTACTAATCAGTATTTATTGATCTGTGCATTCAGCCAAGTACGATGATCTAATTATTATAAACTAATATATGAGGGAGGGGGGAGTGAGTTGGGGAGAGGGTAGCCAAATGATAGGTGACAGAGCGACTTGGAGGCGATTTGTCTGCGGCCAGTTTTTGCGGAATTATATAGGGCGTCGGGCTATAGATAGAATAATCCTGGATTAGACATTAAAACAAGGAAAGCTAGTTCTTTAATGATTCTCTTTTGTTACAAGTCTGTATGTACTATGCTATATGGCCTGCTTGGTCTAGTTAATAAATGATAAATGAAGCAAAATATAACTACTCTTTGAGGTTACTCCAGAGAGCTTGTTTATGATTTGAGGTGAATATTTGTTTTCCCTTAATGTCATATATTTATTTTAATATAACCTTAATATGCACCAAATATTGCAGTGTAGGCACGCTTAGCTGGCCAAAATTAGCGACCACTGTCCCCCCAACTTTTAGAGAACAGATGACGCCCATGATACATATAATAGCAAATGATATGTATTAAGGGATGGCTTATATTATTTATATTTTGACTGGTGGGTGAAGAATGAACACTGCAAAAACTATAAAAAAGTCAAGATTTCTATGCACCTGCAGCGTTGGTTAATTATGTATCTGCAGGTTCACTTGGCAACTGTCCTGTCTCAAGCTGGGTTTAATTACAGTAGCTTCGTGTAAGTACAGTACTATAGGTTAGGTTATTTGGTGCATAAACTATGGATTCCAAGTTTTTTTTCGGAAAATGTCTTTTGAGGCTTGCGTCAGGTTGGTACGGATGCATATATACTTTTTTTTTTTTTTTTTTTTTTTTTAATCCACTGCCGTCACACTAACCTGCGGGTGGGGTAGCTCCCATCCAATATTACCCCAGCGGGGCTATATGGCCTTAGATGCCTAGCTCGATTACTGTGTGTGTGTGTGTGTGTGTGTGTGTGTGTGTGTGTGGCATATAAGGTGGTATTAAT
>NW_027642326.1:0-24990 GCF_032717465.1 Coenobita brevimanus | reverse complement strand
ACTGCTTTAAGCCCATAACTAATCATTTGGTACGGTAATAATGCCATTCTGGACCCAGCTGGATAGGTTTGTATAGAAGTAATTTTTGTGTGTGTGTGACATAAATGACACATTCAAAGGATAAGCTAAGGCTTCTCTTATTCTGTTGTGTTTCGAACAAATTCTCTCACCATTTCTTTAGTAATAACAAAAGGTACTATTTCAGGATAATTTCACATGGACGTTTTCCAGTTTGTAGTTTTCTGCATAGGCTAGCAAAGATTCTGCTTAAGAGGCTTGCTATGCACAGTCATAGCTATACATGTGAGTAACCCCAAGGCATGAATAAAGAAGTGTAATTTAGTTTTTACCGAAACCACATCTCACAACCACCAAATCCATCCTTGGGTTACTGTATTTTTTAAAGCAATTTTTAATGTTGTGACCTTAGACTGCATTAGCCTAGGTCAGGTTAGGTTAGGTTATTATGTTGAGTTAGGTTTAAGAAATAATATATTATTTATGTTAAATTATATTTTTGTATGTTGTGATGCTGTAGCTTCGATTTGGTGTATCTCACCTCACATTTTCCCTGTTCTTCAAAACCCTCCCCTTTTCAGGGGGAGGTAGCCTGAGGGCTGAATACACAAGTTAATATCATATTACAAAACAAACAAAAATGTTCATATTTCCACTAATAACGAAATTTCTAAATGATGCCCATTTCTTATGCCTTTACCCCTGCATCAAGGCCTGCCCACTTAGCCTGCAGCAAAGGCAAGTCGTTATTGTAGGTGTGAATATATCAGTATATCAGTATATAGGGTAAAACTTCACATTCCGAAGATTAGACACTAAAACCAGAATAACAAAAACAAGTCCCAGCTGCTGTAGTGTAGGCTAAGAGAAACTCAAGTCCAAACCTGTCGTTTGCAACACGATTATCAAATTCGTTCATAAATCATCGAATACTAAAAGGGTAAATTTCCAGAACTACACCCAACTCACTTAGATGCTTTACTTTATCTTTTTTTAATATTTTATAATGTGATTAGTTCAAAGCTGACATTCATTTCTGTCAGAAATGATAAAAATATTACTCATACTAACCTAATCGAACCTTATATAACCTATTGTAGGAAACATCCAAATACACAAGAAAATATAGAATGACTTCGAAACATATCAGTATAGGCCTATAGGGTAAAACCTCATATTCCGCAGATTAGACACTAAAACCAGAATAACAAAAACAAGCCCCACCTCCTGTAGAATAAGCTAGGCTAAGAGAAACGTGCATAAGGCATTTAGCCTATAAGACAATTTTTGTCAAGAAAAAATATATATTTACTTCTAAGCCAATCTGACAACTCAAGTCCAAACCTGTCATTTGCAACCTGGTTATTAAATTCGTTTATAAATCGTCGATTACTAAAGGAATTATATTTTCAAGCTTCCAAAGCTGTGTGTGAGTGACAGACAGTACAATAATGTTATAACAGCCTACCCATCTAAAGCTGTGACAAGCAAAAGGTGCAAAACTTTGTTAGTTTCTACTAGTGTATTTGCTTAAAATTCTGTTGTTTACATCTGCCTTCTGAGAGGACACAAGCCAATCAGCGACGAGACTCTCCGGCGCATGCGCAGTTTAGATGATTTTCGCCTGCAGCAAGGCCTTTCCCGGCAGGATCTCACGGCTCACGCAGCGGCAGCCAACCTCCACTATCGGCGGGAGTATTGCTGTGGTGGGGTTGATTCTGTGCTTTCTTTTGTGTGTGTGTGTGTGTGTGTGTGTGTGTGTGTGTGTGTGTGTGCGCTCACTTGATGTTCAAAATTACGAGTGACTGGATGTTCGTGACCTGTCATGTCCGTCTCAAGGTGTGGAGGAGACAGAGGGCGAGGTTGGCTCAAGGAAGGGCTGAGTCGACTGATCGGCTTCCCCATCACATTACTTCACCTGCAAGGAAGGTCAGACATTTTATCATTCGTCCATGTTCTGGGTGACATTGGAGGCTTTGCAATACGTGTTCATTGACGATTCATTTGCTTATTACACCTCAGCACCCTGCGACAAACAGCAGGAGAGTGCACATTAACAAGAGATTAAAATTTTATGGCGGATTATTTTTGATAATTGGAAATTCATTTATAGCATCTAGTGAAATACCAGCGCAGCGGGGTGAACCCGACACCATAACCCCACGAGGAGAGTACAAGGGGGTGACACCCACCTGACGAGATGACGGAGATGTTGTTTTCCCCGATGCGTCGTCCAGACAGGAATGACATATCAACCCCGTGATCCGACGCTCCTCTTCCCCGCAGCCAGATCACCCGGCAGTGTACAGTAAAAGTACACTACACTTCAGCGGAGGGAACACTCGCCAGAATCGAGATGGGACTTGCAGTGGCCAGGTCCCAAACAAACCCTCGGACGCCATGTCCACTGGATCGGGCTCCACCAGGAAAGAGGACTCAGGAGGAGCCTCGGGGTTTGTTACACCCCAAGGGAGTAGCAGCACAGTAGAACCCACCGGGTGTACTGTGGGTGGAGTGACCACCGGAACTCCACCCTCTGCCACCCACCTTCGGGAGCCAGCACGTCTACCAGATGACTTTTGCCGGTACTCCCCAGGAGGGAGGCGGGCCCTGGGGTAGACTCCACAAGAGATACCACTCGGGACTGACCACTGGTCGTCCCCAAGGCTGCCCCAACCTCGATGGACGGAGGACAGACTCCTCTGGAGCTGCGGCTTAGGCCAAGAGTGTCCACCGGGCCTCCCCCTCCTCACGTCCACAGGACAGGCGTCCTAGTCCTTACGGCAGAAGAGCAGACTCCACCGGAGCTGTGGCTGTTTCCGGGAGTGCCTGCGGGTGCCTTCTTCCCATCGCCAGAGTGTGTGGCCCCTGGAGGAGTCCACTCAGACTCCCCTTCCACCCCTGTCCCAAGTAGGAGCACAGGCAGTGCTCAACGGAGCTGCCTGGAGGAGGGAGTGTCCCCTGGACCTCCCACGCACACCCCAGACAGGAGTTTCGGCAGGGCTTGGCAGGCCCACCAAGTAGGAGAGCAGGCCCTCGGCCACTCACTGTCCATGAGTCCCAGAGCTCCTACAGAGGGTAGTGCCTCTTGCTTCGCCCATCCCTCCTGTGGCAGAGTGAGGTGCCCCTCTCCCTGCCTCTCTCCCCGAGAGGGTGTGATCTGCTCCCCTGCAGGTGCCCCGCCAGAGACCAGACCAGGCGAGACGTCCCCAACGCCACGTGTCCTGTCTCAGCAGCCACGTCCTCCACAGACGCAATTGGACTCTGCCAGAACGAAAGGCTGCAGTCCATCCCTGACGGCCTCCTCCCGCAGACGAGGCCAGAGTCCCCGGAGCCAGCGGGCCACCCCCAATGCCTGCTGTAGCTGCCAGGCCTCCCCTGGCACAGGCATCCACAGTTCTCCCCTGATGGATGCCCATGCTGGACGAGACCACGGCCCAGCCAAGGCGCCACCCTCACCGCAGCTGACCCTCGGCCCCGGCCTCCCCAGGTCTGGTCCTGGTAATGACGACTAAGGGCCAGCCCCGTGCAGTGCACCTCTTGGCCCTCTTCGGACCTGGCCCAGAGAGCTCCATATCACCCAGGGCCTCTACAGAAAGAGAGCCGCCCACCACACCACCCACCAACTCCTGCGGAACTCGTGGCGACCCCACAGGTGATCTACCCCTGGACTACACTCTGGACGGCCCCCCCTCAACACCCAGCTGCCACCTGCGGTTCCCGGCGTAGGGCCCCCTGCTGCCTGTGACCCGAGCCCTCCTCTCCGCCAGTGCCGTGAGTAAGAAACTCTGAAGTTGTTTGTCCCCTAGTGTCCATGAGCCCCTATCCCAGTGAATTAACCCCTTCTCCCCCTCGCCCTCAGTGCATCCCCCTGTGATCCCACAATATTACCTCCCCGTGTGGAACTGTGAACTCCCCTACCAATAACCTTATGCGCGGAGTGCGTGGCGCCAGGCAGCTGGTTGCCCCCAATTGTGACTACCCCTCCCCCCCCAATGTTACATACGGACAGACAGCATCAGTGCCACCCCCTTCCCCCCCCCGTTGTTTTGTCCTTGCTGATGCGAATCTTAAGTGATACGTAAGGTATACTCCCAGCTACCTGTCTCATAAGAAATTCCATATCACCTCTCCCTGTCCCCCTCAAGCCCCTCACGCGTGGATACATCGTAAGTGCTATATTCTCTCGTCCTCTGTAATGCGAACGTAGCATAAGGATAGCTAGGATATGGTCTGTGTCACGCGGGTGCATATAACTACCATAGGAGGCCGTTTATGTTATACGAATGTATATATAAGGACTTGAATATGTACTGCCGTCTGTGTCACGCGTTATTGAGATACACTTGACTGTCTTTGTCATATGCCTGGGACCTAGCGCACCTGGTGTATTGTGGAAACCGTACATATGACACTGTGTGGGAATTATTCTATATAATGAAAGGTAGAATACTGTGTAAAGGTCAGACTCGCTGAACTAGGTGGAAATATTATTATAAGAGCTAGCCTTCTGAGATTATCTGGTTCTTGTATGACCCATAGTTTTGATCACAACTTGTGTGTGTAATTGTCTATTGTTAATATATAAGTGTCCCTTTGAACTAGTTGTGTTTGGACTTTTCTTCCTTGCCTGTGACTGACCCGGTCGAGAACAAAGAACCCAAGGATGCACCGTACTTGAACCCGAGATGTCGGGACTCAGAATACGCTGCATAACATCTAGATTATGCGAAAATATTTGTTACTGAAGACCATGATTCATTCATGACCCATATGCTGCGGAAGTTGCATGTTGACATCGGCAGTGGCGAATCGGACCTGAAACTCATTCGTCTCTAAATTGTTCAGGATAGGTTGTTAGTTTTGGTTGAATTAGGTTCCGTTCGGTCATTGAGTTAGGTTAATAGGGACGAGCGATTATTGACGAGCCGAATCAGTTAGAGTCTAAAAGGGGTGCTGTTGTAAAGGCAATACCTTCGATCATCATCGCATCGGGTGGCCTTTGCCACGGTTTGCGTGTAAAACTGGTGGTTTTATAGTTGGTATCTACAAAAATACGCCTTTCAACAACTTCTTAAGACCGTATTTTAGTTACATTATAGTTTATTGATAAAAAATAAAGCATATGCATGGGTGCTCCCCTGCAGTTTCACCGCATACTGTTTTATGGCTAAGTCTACTAATACCAATCCGGATCACTTCCTTCTAAAACGGCTCCAACCTGGCGCAGGGGGCGGAGCATGGGAGTGACGTCGACGGGCTCGAAACCTCAGAGCAGTTGACTAACCTGACTCCTGACCATGGCAGTGAGCGGATATTTGCTCCACGAAAGTATGTACACTACCTTCACGACACCACCAGGTGTGGGGGTCTGAGGGAAGGTGTACTGTATAGGGGTGTGAGGGAACCTACTGCTATATCATAGGGTTAAACAAGTCCGCACTCCTTCCCCTTCCTCGTTTTCCCCTATTATAATTTTTTTTTTCGACCTATCGACCACTGGGGCCAAAGCCCCTGGTCATTAAGGCCGAATATATACATGTATATACATATAAACATATATATATATATATATATATATATATATATATATATATATATATATATATATATATATATATATAAGTAGAACTGATTGCAGTAGCGATCAACACATCTGAAGGTAAAGTAATTGTATCCAATTTGTACATGCCACCCAGATCAAACACATGGGAAAGAGATGAATATGAGGACCTGGCAGAGAGTACAATTCAGAGTTTAAGATCATTACTACATAAAATGGAAGAGAAATCGGAAAGAATTATACTAACTGGGGATTTTAATACAAATAAAAATTGGAATACTCTAGATATAATTAGCAAAGAAAGCTGTTGGGACCAAAGCTCCTGGATCTCGTGCAAGAGTTTTTCCTAACGCAACATGTGAGGGAAACCACCAGAAAAAGAGGACTTGATGTACCTTCAGTGCTAGATCTAATATTTACTAGGCAAGAAAATGGTATTGACAGTTTAATATATCACCCTCCACTCGGCAAAAGCGATCACGCAGTACTAAATTATAACTTCAGGATAGCATATGACATAGTAAACAGCAATGACAGTTACAAAAAGAGCCTAAACTATAAAAGGGGAAATTATCAAGACCTAAAGAAGTATTTCTTAGAAGTTGATTGGGAAAACGAGCTTAGAGGACAAGATTTAAATGCTGTATATAAAAAATTCTGTGAATTTTATGAAATAGGAGTCCAGAAGTACATCCCACAGCACAAACAAGCAGATAAGAAAATACAGAAATGGTTCAATACAGAATGTAAAAAATCAAAAGAAAGAAGAGATTTCTCATGGAATAGATACAGAAGACACAGTAGTGAAAGGGCGTATAATAATTACAAACAGGCAAGAAACGATTATACAAGAATAAGGAGGGAAGCCCAAAAACAGTTTGAGGAGGATATAATAAATAAAAGTAGTGATCAACCAAAGCTGTTTTACAGCTATATCAGAAGCAAAACCAAAGTAAAAGATATAATACAATCCATTACGGACGAGGGAATCACTTATACACAAGAGAAAGATATTTGTGAAGCACTAAATAAGAATTTCCAATTAGTTTTTACAGAAGAAAAAATTTTGAGAGGGACTATGTGGAACATGCATGTCCACACATACTACCAGATATACAAATAGCAGAAAAAGTAATACAGGAGGAGTTAAGTAGATTAGACAGAGGAAAAGCAAGTGATCCTGATGAAATTTCATGTTGGGTACTACGAGAATGTGCAAAGGAGTTAAGTAAACCATTATTTTTAATTTTCAAGAAATCCTTGAGTCAAGGTAAACTACCTGATATTTGGAAAAAAGCAAATATTGTCCCCTTATTCAAGAAAGGAAATAGACAAAATCCACTCAACTACCGACCAGTATCACTGACCAGTGTTGTAAGCAAGGTATTAGAAAAGCTTATAAGAAAAGCTTGGGTAAATCATCTAGAAGAACACAGTATGATAACAGAAAGACAGTTTGGCTTCAGAAAAGGAAAATCATGTGTTACTAATCTGTTGAGCTACTATGACAGAGTAACAAACACAATACAGGAAAGGGAAGGATGGGTGGACAGTATCTATTTAGATTTCAAGAAAGCTTTTGACACAGTACCACACCAAAGACTTTTATGGAAACTGTACCATCAAGGAGGAACTCGAGGCAAACTGTTTTGTTGGATGCAAGACTTTCTCATAAAAAGAGAAATGAGAACAGTACGAAGAGGAAACTACTCATCATGGAAAGAAGTGACTAGTGGAGTACCACAAGGTTCAGTGCTGGCACCAATCATGTTTTTAGTGTATATAAATGATATAAACAGTAACATTGGAAATGAGAGCTATCTGAATATGTTTGCAGATGATGCAAAAATACAAAGGAGAATTACTAACACAGACTCTTGTAAAGAGCTACAAGAAGAATTAAATAAACTTCATGAATGGAGTAGTACATGGCAAATGGAATTCAATGTGGACAAGCGTCATGTAATCAAGTTTGATAAAAGTGGAGAAATACTTGATTGGGATTATCAGTTAGGAAATAAAATCCTATACACATCAGAAAGAGAGAAAGACCTAGGTGTGATTATCAATAACAGACTATTTCTGGCTGACCACAATAGTGAGAAGGTACGGAACATGTATACACTGCTTGCAAATATGAGAATAGCATTCACATACATAAATGAAGACATGCTAAGAAGGATAATAACATCATTCATTAGACCAACCCTGGAATATGCATCAGTAGTCTGGAGTCCTCATCTCAAAAAGCACATAGACAAGATTGAAAAAGTTCAAAGGGCCGCTACAAGATGGATACCAAGCTTAAGGGACCTAAGCTACGAAGAAAGACTAAATAAACTGAATCTACCAACACTACAGGAGAGAAGGAAAAGAGGTGACATGATAATGCTATATAAGTGCATATCAGGGAAGGAGAAAATAAACATAAATGATTACTTAACATATGGAGAAGCATCAGCAAGAGGACACTGCAAAAAACTGCATAAGAAGAGAGGTGATAAAGACGTAAGGAAATTCAGTATCCCAAACAGAGCAATTGATCAATGGAATGCACTACCGAATGAAATAGTGTGTGCCAAAACAATTCACAAATTTAAGGATATGTACGATTGTCACAAAAAGGACTTTGTATAAACTTGTAGAGAAGTTATATATATATTAAACTTGTGGACGAGCGGTTGTTATACTTGAGTTGTTTGTAAGTAGATAATCTTGGTTCCCATTTGTAATGCAATGACAGGAGAGGTAAAGAATAGTATGGGAGTATTTTTATTTGTCTTGGAAATATTAAACAAAGTCTCTCACACACGAGTGAAGTATAAGTAGAGTCCCGCTAGCTACCTCCCTGTCTCGCTCTCTCTCTCTCTCTTCCAAGTTGCTAAGCCTTTCTCCCTACTACCTGCCGATTCTATGGCCTCTCTCCTTCTGATCTCTCTTTCCTAAATTCTGATGAAACAGAGGTCGTGTCACGTGTGTTACATTGTGGTTGGAAAGTTCTAGAAGCCTGTGTGTGAGTATGTGTGTATGTGTGTGTATGGTCACGAGGCGCTGTCGTGTGCCAATAAAGCATTCCTTGAGTTAAGAGTGTGTAAGCATGTTTCGCATTGCTCGATTCTCGCAAACACAATACCTTCTCATCATCTGACTTCCTGCTTCTATCTGTCTCTCTATCAATCTATTTATCTATTTATCTATTATAATTTGTAATTATAATATGGAGACCTGACATTGCTCGGCTGCGCAGCTGAAGGTCCTCCGACAGCAATTATCATTGACATATGCGAATCTATTAGTACATAATATTGATTATAATATTGTATACATATAATATTCATAATAAATTGCAATGATTCAGTAATATTACATTTTAAACAAGTTGTATACATATTTGAATAAATGCATTAAGAGTAAATTATCTCCTGTCATTGCATGACACGATAAATATGGTTTAAGACACGGGACAGTACGAGCTTGACTCATTCCTGTAAAGATACAATTAGGTAAGAACACACACACACACACACACACACACACACACACACACTTCCATGCATATATACAGACACACTTTCAAGCACACGTACATATATATATATATATATATATATATATATATATATATATATATATATATATATATATATATATATATATATATATATATATATATATATGTATATTTTTTTAATTTTAATTTTTTTTTCTTGGTTTTATATTTTTTAGACCTTATATTATAAAGAAAAATCTAATCTAAAGACCCTAAAACTAATCACCTAACAGACAAATCGCGAACCTATACTAAATCCTAAAGAGACAAATAGCTAAACCTACACTAATGGTAAAAATACCTCGACTAACAAAACACCATCGACTGCAGATATGTAATGCATTTCTACATTACATACCTGCACTCATCACCTGGTGACTGTCAGTCAAGGGGCAACCTAATATAGGGGACATCAGTATTTGAAAGGGAACCAGACGAGTCAGGAACATTTCCATATACCTCAGCTGTCGACCCTAATTAGCACAACCTGAACAAGATGGTATAATGTATTTACATAATTTGTACAAAAAATTGAAGTGCCTCGCCCAACAGACCACCAGCGACTGTAAGTGCCCAATACCTCTCTATATTGCACACTTGCATTCATCAGTTGGTGACTGTCAGTCGAGGAACGGGGCTTAATGTAGGGGACATCTATATTAGAAGCAGATCAGTGGGAGGAGGAACTATTTCAAATATGTCAACTGTCAACCCTAATTAATAGTAAAATATATACATATTTACAGTTGATAAAAACGATAACCATATAGTAAAAAAGTCACATCACTCTGATCAGTCCGGTCTCTCTCAAGAAAGCCATCAACATAACAATGTCCCCATCACCCAGGATGGTGGAAAGGTTGAAGGGGACCTCTGCTGCGCTGCAGTAATTTGTAATATAAGTGAAGCCCTTTTACGAATGAAGCGCCGACAGCGCAGGATGATATGACTGATAGATAACACCGCATCACAGATGTCACAATGCGGTGGGAATCGTTTTTCCATATAAGGTTTCATGTGTGTTAGGATGGTGGCATTAAACCGCAAACGATCCAACACTTTTTCTTCCAGGCGACTGGGACGGTTGGCAGTGTCCCAGTCGCCCAGATACGGCTTACACGTTCGAATATTTAGTCTGGTCCACTGACCTTGCTACAGAAGATTTATTGATTTCTTCCCGAGAGAGAGACTCGACCGTAGATCACGGGGAACTTCCCAAGTCTCCTCGAGCTCTACAGTCGACTTTGTAAGTAAGTCAACCTGCTCATTGCAGTAGATACGACAATGACCAGGGACCCAGATCAGCGTGAATGACTTGCATGAATGCAACTTATTAACGATGCGGCCCTGGATCTCGTGAGAGTCCGTAGTACAAGATGCAATTGCCTGAAGGACTGATTTTGAATCCGAAAATATGACAAATGAGTCATGCTTAGAACTGAGAGCATAGTCTATGGCTTTGTCAATAGCAAAAAGTTTGGAGGTAAACACAGATGTATGAGTTGGCAACCGATTCCAGAGGGCACTTTTAGTCGACCACACACTTGCACCCACACATTCACTTCACTTGGAGCCGTCGGTGTGCAAGTGGTGGGACCGCAAGTGACGAATGATGATATTACGAAACAAGTGGTGGACCTCCGCCTCCGGTGTCTTGGTCTTAGGTGCTGGACACAATCAAAAAGGAGAAATTCTAAATATCCTTAAAAAGTCCTGCCTCCTTCACAAACGAGAGGGTTGCCCCTCCCAAGGCACAGGCATCCTCCCCAAGCACAGAGGAAAGATGATACACACCACCATCCGTTTGGTGGTCAGAGAGGAATCGACGACGCAAATCCTCAAGACTAGGGCACTCCACCAACAGGTGCCGAACAGTCAAGGGAACCAGACAGTCATCACAGAATGGAGGAGGAGCCCTTTCCATTAAAAAGCCATGAGAGAAACGGGTGTGGCCAATGCGGAGGTGGCACAAAGCAGTCTCCCATTGACGAGGGAAGCCCTGGTAACTGAATGAGCCCACCTTCTGGCAAATCGAGCGCAACTTATTGGCACCTACAGCATCCCAATGCTCCTGCCAACAGCACCAAACTCTGGAGGCAATACAGGAGCGCATATCTGCAGCAGGCAGACGATACAGAGGAGACTGTGCAAGAGGGGGACGAGCCGCTGCCGCCTTGGCCAGCTGATCAGCTCGTTCATTCCCTGCCACTCCTACATGAGCTGGAACCCAACAGAAATCTACACGACGTCCACGACGCCCTAAAAGGAAAAGCCACTCTAAAATGGATAAAACCAAAGGATGAGAGGGATTAAAAGACTCCATTGCAGAAAGAGCACTTCGTGAGTCACTAAAAACAGTAAAAGCAGTGTGGGGGAGAGTGAAGAGAATCTGAAGGGCAAATAAAATAGCAGTCAGCTCAGCCGTAAAAACAGAAGCAGTCATAGGGAGGCTCCCACCTCGACAGAAGGTGGGAAACACCACACCAAAGCCCACACCCGCATCAGACTTGGATCCATCAGTATAAACTGGTATGGAGTCCCCATGAGAAGAGGCATGCTCTAAAAACAGAAAATAAAACCTGAGACGGAAGGGAGGCCTTACTGGATGAGAAGAAACGACAAAATGTCACCCTGGGGAGAAGCCAGTAGCCCACCCTCGGGACACGGTGGGGAGTGATCGGCACAGAAGGAACAGAGAAGCTAGACATAACTGACTGCACCCTGAAACCAAAGGGCTTTGGAAAGGATGGCCGAGTGGCAAAAATAGGTGACCGAGAATCTTGAGAGACCTTGACAAAGGACACAGAGTCTGGAAGACGAGATAAGCGATACCATCATCTCATCAAAAGGGAAGAGCGGAGCAAGTCTAGAGGAAGGACACCAGCATCAGCCAACAAACTCGATATCGGGGAAGATCGGAATGCCCCAGTGGCGAGACGAACACCAGCATGATGTATGGAATCTAAACTACGAAGAAGGGCTTCTGAGGCAGAAGAATAAACTTCACATCCATAATGAAGTTTGGATAAAATCAGAGACTGATGCAAGAGGAGGAGGGTCTTGCGATCAGCTCCCCAGTACGTGTGCGCTAAAACTTTCAAGAGACCCAATGCTCTGAGACACTCAGCTTTTACGTACCTCAGGTGAGGGACCCAAGTCAACCGGCTGTCAAAAATCAGCCCTAAAAACCGGGTTTCCTTTAAACACGAAATACGACGCCCGTCTAAAAAAAGGTTTGGGTCAGGGTGGACTCCACGAATGCGGCAAAAATGCATGGCAACGGTCTTCTTGAAGGAAAATCGAAAATCTCGTTCATCAGCCCATCTAGAGACACGGTTGAGAGCCATCTGCATCCTCCTTTCTGCCATTGACATCCGTGAGGCAGTGACAGAGATTGATAAATCGTCAACATAGAGAGAGCCACGAACACCACCAGGGAGCACAGAAATAACGCTGTTAATTGCCACTGCGAAAAGGGTAACACTTAGTATGCTCCCTTGTGGCACACCATCCTCAAGGGGATGTGCAGTAGACAGCTCACTCCCAGCTCGGACCCGAATAATACGATTAGATAAAAACTCCCGGATAAAAGAGGGGAGTCGCCCACGGAGACCAAACTCATAAAGTGATTGTAATATACCATGACGCCAGGAAGTGTCGTACGCCATCTCCAAATCAAAGAACACTGTGATATGATGCTGGTTAGTTGCAAAAGCCTGGCAGATGGAAGATTCTAAAGAAAGGAGAGCATCTGTGGTCGACCGCATCTTCCGAAACCCACACTGGACTGGAGACAAGTAACCACCCTTCTCTAAGTACCACATGAGCCGACTATTCACCATTTTTTCAAGGACCTTACAAAGGCAAGATGTCAGCGAGATAGGGCGATAATTAGTGGCCTGCAAGTGATCCTTACCCGGCTTAGGGATGGGGAGAACCACAGCAACACCCCATGAGGTCGGAAACCCACCAGTGCACCAAATTCTGTTATACAGTGACAACAGAAAATGAAGGGCTGCATCAGGCAAGTGGTGTAAGAAGGCATATGGGACATCATCCAAGCCTGGAGACGAGTCGCGACACTGCGACAATGCCGTCTGAAGTTCAGAAGCAGAAAAAGGAACATTATACGACTCCTCTGCAGTAGATGGAAAACTAATGCCCAAAGATTCCAGGTGCCGTCAGCGGCGTGCCGACGGGGATGAGGTGTCCTTCCTAGAGACATTAGCAAAATGAGCGGCAAATATCTCGGCAACAGACGAAGAATGAGCCACCACCACACCTGCACGAGATAAAACAGGAGGAGAGGGAACGGGAAATTTCCCTGAAATCTTCCTCACCCGTTTCCACACTTTCGTGAGAGGAGTCTGTGAAGAAATTGAAGAAACAAATGACGCCCAAGACTTCCTCCTAGCCTCCTTCATAACCCGCCGGGCATGAGCTCGGGCCCTCCTATATGCCACTAAGTAACCAGGGTCACCTCGGTGACGACGAAGTCGGGAGAAAGCAGCACGTTTAGCCCGAACAGCAGAAGCACACTCATCGGTCCACCAGGGAACTGGACGGCGAGGAAAGTGACCAGCTGTTCTCGGAATACTCTGCAGTGCCGCCGAGTGAAGTAAGTCTGTGAAATAATCAACAGCAGCATCAGTGCTGACAAAATCCTCCACACATCGGCTCGGGGAACACAGCTCCTCAAAAACCGGCCAGACTGCCCTATCCAAGCGCCAGCGGGGAAGACGACGCCGAGGCTCGCTCTGTGTCGATCTTAATAAAATAGGGAAGTGGTCACTGCCATGTAAGTCTGGTAACACAGCCCATGTAAAATTCAGGGCTATCCCTGCAGAGCACAGAGACAAATCAATAGCAGTAAAAATACCCGTTTGACTATGGAAGTAAGTAACTTCACCAGAATTTAAAATGTACAGATCCACATCCTCCACAATGGAGGCTAACATAGTACCTCTAGAGTCAGCTGTGGAGCCACCCCACAAGGGATGATGACTGTTCATGTCAGCCAGCAAGAAATAGGGTGAGGGAAGTGCACGAATAAGATTTTCAAGATCAACCCTCTGAATAGTGGCACTAGGAGGGAGGTACAAAGAGCACACAGTATAATGACGGGGAAGGAAAATCTGGAGAGCAACAGCCTCCAGTGGAGTGTTAAGACTCACAGCAGTGAAAGGTATGTCACTGCGTACTAGAAGAGCCACACCCCCACCATGACCCTGTCCAGGAAGAGGATCTGAATAAAAAACCTGGTAACCAGGTGGACTGGGAGGTGCAGCATCACCAACCATTGTCTCTTGTAGGCAAACACACACAGGTGAATACTCAGCCAGAAGCCAACGGAGTTCCTCCCAGTTGGCTCGTAAACCACGGCAGTTCCATTGAATAATATTAGCCATTAAAACTATTGAAATAAAAAGGGGCAGGGGAGAAGGACAAAAAGAAAACCATAAAAAAAAAATACTAAAAATATTAAAATGGAGGAACTATATACCCAAAAGAAAGGGTCACTTAGTGGAAACCACTGAGCGACCCTGGGAGACAATCTTCTTGGGAATGCGGATACGCCCACGAAGGGCCTTGTCACGGGCAGCAGCATGGCTAGAACGAGGGCCTGGGGTCTGCGAAGTGTTGGGAGACTTCACAGACACCCGTCGCTGCCCAGCAGGAGAGGAAGAGCTACCCCGAACCCTGCCCGGGGCCCCCAGTGAACCAAGAGGTCGAGCAGGAGGGATTGGGGTCCTGGCCTCCAAACGTGGAGGGGGCAGGACAGGATCCTCAGAGGTAACCGGAGGAGGAACATCCGATACCCCGGAGGAAGAGGTGCCAGACTGACCTGACACCCCAGAAGCCCCCGAAGACCCAGAAGCAGGGTCTGAGGGCTGTTGCACAGATGGAGTAACTACAGAGGGTGTGGACTCCATGACCGACACCTTGCTTGGAGGATCTTCAAGACTCAAAGACTCTGAGGAACCACGATGACGTTTAGCGAATGAAGAATGTGCACCATGACTAACAGGGGACACAATAGATGTAGAGGTCGAGTCTTGAACTGTAGCGGCAACCGTCTCAAGTGCGGGAGATTGTTGCACTGGCATGGGATCAACAGATGAAGGCATAGGAGCTGACACAACAGGAGGAACTCGAGTCTGCTGCTGGACAGGTCGATGAGGACGGCTATGACCGGACAAAACTGACGCATAAGACACTCCGTTACGGAAAACAGATGACATGGCTCTACTCCTGGCCTCAGAAAAGCTTAGTTTGTCACGATTACGGATGAGGAGGATCTCCTTCTCCAAGCAAAACCGAGCACAGTCTTTAGATGAAGCAGGATGTGCCTCGCCACAGTGCAAACAACAAACAGGTCCAGGACAGTCCTGTCCTGCATGAGTGGATTCTCCACAACTGACACACACCACTGGGAGGCCCTGTTGCAAACGACGACAGACTCGCCCAACATGCCCGTACATCTGACAGTGGTAGCAGCGTCGTGGATTTGGTACAAAGGGTTTAACCCTAAGGGACAACCAAGCCACCTTTATGGATGAAGGCAGAACAGTACAGTCGAACGTCAGCAACAAGGATGGAGTTGGGGTAAGTACACCATCAACCTTCTTCCGAAACCTCTCCACTTTGACAACCCTGTGGACCTGGAGTTCTTCAAGTAGCTTCTCTTCACTGTAGCGAAGTAAGTCTTTGGAGAAAACAACACCTCTACACTGATTGAAAAAAGCATGAGGGACACAAGAAAACAGCGCATCCGGGTCCTTACACTGGGCAGCCAGCCGGGAACCCTCTTCAGGGGATGTAACCTCCACTAGTAGGCTACCATCCCCCTGAGGTGAAATCTTCGGCTCCCTCCCACAGATTGACATGATTCGCCGATGAACAGTAAAAATATCCAAATTCACAATAGGTTGACCATCCAAAGTACGAATGGTGTAGTACCTTACAAAATCAACCCTCTCAAAAACACCCGGCAGGACCTCACGGGCATGTCTACTATATGTTGTTGTCTGTGTCCGGCTCTTCTTTGTAGTGGCCGCTGACCGTAAACCACTGGAACCAGGTAGGTATGGATCCAGGGTGGCAATATGGGCCTCACCAGCCAGAGGCACACGAGGCGCACAGGAGGGAGATTGTAAAGGGTGGTCAGGGACAGAACCAGGGTCGTCAGCAGATGAAATTATATTCGTGGCCATAATCAAAAATAACTACCTTCATTCCCCCACCCCTCCACCCACCATGGAGCCCAACAAGGGGAGGCCATATGCCAGGGAAAGCACCACTGGCGACCCCAGAAGTAGTGGGGAAGTATACGCAGGTAACCACCAAGGGACCCTGACAAGGGTGACTCCAGGACGATAGGAGCCACCAGGTCCCCCAGTGCCCGCTTGACCCTAAAGCCACTAGGTGACTAGCCTGGATGGCTAGCCAGTGACCAGCCGATTGACCTGGTCGGGCCCAACCAGGCCACCCGTCTAGCCAGAATAAGGGACCAAAGAGGTGTATTGCTAGCTGCAGGGCACACCATGCAGCATCGCTCAACCTCCAGGACTCCCGTCTCCCAGCATTACGGGACGCCACGCACGGCAAACACGTGGGGAGGCAACAGTCCCGCCCTAGATGGCAAATGGGCAGGGACTGACATCACCAGTAGGCCTCCTCTACCAGTGATGTAGGGGGTGCTTGGTCCACGACACTGACAAATGCCGAACCCTACAAAGGTAGGCATGCCTCCAAAGTAGGTGGCACTGCCAGCCACGCTTCAAGCCCCGCCACCACGTCAAGGTGACCCCCCTCAGCGGGGCTATCCTATTCAGCCAGTGCTCGCTACTCCAAATTTTGCTAAGCCTTTTAAGGTGGCTGTTGACGCAAGTGATACAGGAGCTGGGGCTGTTTTGCTGCAAGAGGATGATCAGGGTATTGAATACCCTGTGTCTTATTACAGTAAGAAGTTCACTCGACCTCAAAGGAACCACTCAACTATTGAGAAAGAGCTTTTGGCCTTGATTTTTGGTTTACAGCATTTTTCATTTTATTTGTGTTCTGGTTTTGACCCCATAGTCATTTATACCGATCATAACCCACTGAAATTCCTTAGTAAGTTTAAAGATAAAAATCAGAGATTGACAAGATGGAGTCTACTTCGTCAGAAGTATTCATTAGACATACAACATGTCAAGGGGAAAGAAAATGTTATTGCAGATTGCTTATCTAGACTTTAGACATATTGTTTTAGAGTAATAAGAAATTTCTTTTGTAAATTTCTTTTTCTTTGTGGATAAGTGTTACATGGCCTGTGATTTCATCGTCCTTTGTATGATTCTGGTGTGTAGTGTGCTGCATGTTTGATCGCGTTTCGCCTCGTGGCTTCCGTAGTGGCCGGGCTTGCGTGTTCTGCCTCACCCTTCTCCCCTTGTGGTGGAGTGGGTCGTTCTTTCTGTTGTTCAGAGCGGGACTGTCAACTCTTCCTCCCCTGTGCCTTCATTTCCGCGTCCTTCTTGCAAGTTAAATCAAGCTCTGCCGGCCCCTATCTAATGAGCTCAGTCTCTGCATTATTGCCACTTAGATCTACTCCTCATTTTGTTCACATCTCTGTCCTCCCCTGTATAGTGTATTATGATTGTGAGTGCTCAGGAAGTCTCCAACCATGTAGCTGCTGTGTAATTTGAGTATGTGTTATTACATTTTTTCTTTTACTGTATAGCATAAGGTGTTAATTCGGAGGCCTGGTAAGGTTTTTGTGATTCATGTGAAGTTTTTTGTCAGCCATTATTATTAATATTTTTTATCTGTAATAATATATCTTGCCTTAAATGAGCATTATCCGGTTTTCTCATTTTATCAAGGCTGACATAAATTTACTCTTGCTAATTTCGTGTTATTAGAGGCTATTGCAGTTAACCATATATTTAACCCGTTTTTCCATTACATTATCCATATGAGTCCTGAATGTATAGTTGTTAGTTTGAGCATTAAACTTTAACTTGTAATTTTACCTAACTCTTTTGTTTTGAACCTGGAACTTTGCGGGACAGAAGTGATTTTAGTATTCTCACTTGAAGTGATCATTCTCTCTGTTCCGTAACACCATATGTTTAACCTGTTTTTTCCATTACATTTTCCTTATGAGTCCTGAATGTTTAGTTGTTAGTTTGAGCATTAAACTTTAACTTGTAATTTTACCTAACTCTTTTGTTTTGAACTTGGAACTTTGCGGGACAGTAGTGATTTTAGCATTCTCACTTCAAGTGTTATCTCTGTTCCGTAACAATATATATATATATATATATATATATATATATATATATATATATATATATATGCAACGTCCAAAAATATACTCTAAATTAGCTTTGAAACACTCCCAGTGGTAACTAAAATTCAGAAAACATTTAAGAGGGAGAGAAAATTCCTTATCGAAAAAAAAAAAAAATCGGTAATAAGGATAAAGGACGAAATCGTTTCACTTGTAAAGAAGGATGCCATTTGAGAGTTTTATACCCAAAGAGTTTCTTTTCATTGGACACGTGGAAACAACTTTGAAATTTAGAGATGGGGTGGGCGTTTCGATACCAAAATATCGATACTTTCGCTACCAGCCCATTAAGCTTAAGTATCGATACTGGTGCTGAGATATCGATATTTCGATTACCGAAGGAAAATATTTCCGTTTGGCAGTTTTTAAGGAGACATTAAGTAATTTCAATATGCAGAAAAATAATTATTTAGTACGCCTAGAGGCAGGGATAATATTTTTGAGTCTGGCAGCCCGGTGTCTTTGTCTCCTGTAGTTCCCCGTCACCAAGTTCTTACCTTACCTACATAATTGTTCTTACCTAATTGTATCTTTACAGGAATGAGTCAAGCTCGTACTGCCCCGTGTCTGAAACCATATTTATCGTACATATCCTTAAATTTGTGAATTGTTTTGGCACACTATTTCATTCGGTAGTGCATTCCATTGATCAATTGCTCTGTTTGGGAAAATTTATTTCCTTACGTCTTTATCACCTCTCTTCTTATGCAGTTTTTTGCAGTGTCCTTTTGCTGATGCTTCTCCATATGTTAAGTAATCATTTATGTCTATTTTCTCCTTTCCTGATATGCACTTATATAGCATTATCATGTCACCTCTTTTCCTTCTCTCCTGTAGCGTTGGTAGATTCAGTTTATTTAGTCTTTCTTCGTAGCTTAGGTCCCTTAAGCTTGGTATCCATCTTGTAGCGGCCCTTTGAACTTTTTCAATCTTGTCTATGTGCTTTTTGAGATGAGGACTCCAGACTACTGATGCATATTCCAGGGTTGGTCTAATGAATGATGTTATTATCCTTCTTAGCATGTCTTCATTTATGTATGTGAATGCTATTCTCATATTTGCAAGCAGTGTATACATATTTCGTACCTTCTCGCTGATGTGGTCAGCCGGAGATAGTCTGTTATTGATAATCACACCTAGGTCTTTCTCTCTTTCTGATGTGTATAGGGTTTTATTTCCTAACTTATAATCCCAATCAGGTCTTTTTCCACTTTTACCAAACTTGATTACATGACACTTGTCCACATTGAATTCCATTTGCCATGTACTACTCCATTCATGAAGTTTATTTAATTCTTCTTGTAGCTCCCTACAAGAGTCTGTGCTAGTAATTCTCCTTTGTATTTTTGCATCATCTGCAAACATATTCAGATAGCTCTCATTTCCAGTGTTACTGTTTATATCATTTATATACACTAAAAACATGGTTGGTGCCAGCACTGAACCCTGTGGTACTCCACTAGTTACTTCTTTCCATGATGAGTAGTTTCCTCTTAGTACTATCCTTATTTCTCTTTTTATGAGAAAGTCTTGCATCCAACAAAACAGTTTGCCTCGAATTCCTCCTTGATGGTACAGTTTCCATAAGTGGTGTGGTACTGTGTCAAAAGCTTTCTTGAAATCTAAATAGATACAGTACTGTCCACCCATCCTTCCCTTTCCTGTATTGTGTTTGTTACTCTGTCATAGTAGCTCAACAGATTAGTAACATGATTTTCCTTTTCTGAAACCAAACTGTCTTTCTGATATCGTACTGTGTTCTTCTAGATGATTTACCCAAGCTTTTCTTATAAGTTTTTCTAATACCTTGCTTACACCACTGGTCAGTGATACTGGTCGGTAGTTGAGTGGATTTTGTCTATTTCCTTTCTTGAATAAGGGGACAATATTTGCTTTTTTTCAAATACCAGGTAGTTTACCTTGACTCAAGGATTTCTTGAAATTTAAAAATAATTGTTTACTTAACTCCTTTGCACATTCTCGTAATACCCAACATGAAATTTCATCAGAACCACTTGCTTTTCGTCTCTCTAATCTACTTAACTCCTCCTGTATTACTTTTTCTGCTATTTGTATATCTGGTAGTATGTGTGGACATGCGTGTTCCACATATTCCCTCAAAATTTTTTTCTTCTGTAAAAACTAATTGGAAATTCTTATTTAGTGCTTCACAAATATCTTTCTCTTGTGTATAAGTGATTCCCTCGTCCGCAATGGATTGTATTATATCTTTTACTTTGGTTTTGCTTCTGATATAGCTGTAAAATAGCTTTGGTTGATCACTACTTTTATTTATTATATCCTCCTCAAACCGTTTTTGGGCTTCCCTCCTTATTCTTGTATAGTCGTTTCTTGCCTGTTTGTAATTATTATACGCCCTTTCACTATTGTGTCTTCTGTATCTATTCCACAACAAAAATCTTTTCTTTTGATTTTTTACATTCTGTATTGAACCATTTCTGTATTTTCTTATCTGTTTCTTTGTGCTCTGGGATGTACTTCTGGACTCCTATTTCATAAAATTCACAGAATTTTTTATATACAGCATTTAAATCTTGTCCTCTAAGCTCATTTTCCCAATCAACTTCTAAGAAATACTTCTTTAGGTCTTGATAATTTCCCTTTTTATAGTTTAGGCTCTTTTGGTAACTGTCTTTGCTGTTTACTATGTCATATGCTATCCTGAAGTTATAATTTAGTACTGCATGATCGCTTTTGCCGAGTGGAGGGTGATATATAAAACTGTCAGTATCATTTTCTGGCCTAGTAAATATTAGATCTAGCACTGAAGGTACAGTCGGGGAAGAAAGAAGCTGGACACAATTGGCGGCCTCTGGCAACAACTCCTATAGTAAACACGTAGGTGGTGGCGGATATGCATGAATGGAGGGGTAACGTTTGTATCGAAGTATGTGATTGGTCGGCACACCACCGTCTGTCATTGCCATGTAGTCAAATATTGGAGAGGGTTTTGAGTATGAATACGCTATGTGGTAGATATAATAGATATTCACGCTGTGTAATTTGACAGTTGATTAGCTGTATTGATTAATGTCACTCATATTTAAGGCACTGTGCAGCTGAAAGTATTTGTGGAGTCAAAAGCATCTGTCTTCAGAGTAGGTTCAATGTGAGACCGAAGCCTCAGATCCTTGAATAAATCATAATTATTATCAAGCGCAATACATAATTTATTGGCGAGTTCGTTTGTATGGTTCATTAACAAATATGTCGTTGAAATACAACATTGGTTCTGATAATCTTTATGACTTTGCTACGTTCTGAGTCAGTAGAAACGTTCCTCCCATGAACGTGGACAGAGCTTCATTGAGCACCATCCCTTACCGTGCTGGGGGTGGGAGGAACCGTGAACACACGCACGATTTATTAGTTTCTTCATTCAACTGCTAATGAAAAACTACTATGCAATTGCTAAACAAATGTTTGCTCCGTCCATGATAACAAGAGACTGCTCCTTGATAAGACAGATACCTCTGATACTGAAAACATTCCTTTTAGGTGATGTCCATCACACGTTTTCCCTCTCGAGTTGAGGTGGTGAGTTGGTAGGGTGAAGTATGGCCTTTTCAACGGCACTTCTGTCGCGATTGTTTCGCCCTACAACCTCTCTACCGAACTAGCCTCACATGAGCATCCCCTCCAAGCTAGCCTCACACGAGCACTTTCCTCCGGCATTCTCTTCCCTCACCTAGCCCAACCTTTCACATTAGCAACATGTCAAGATGATTCCTAACATCCAGTTCAGTCACAGAGCATGGCATGGTTTGCGTGCATGTTTCAGTGTTTATATGTATGTGTGATTAGTTTTAACTGAAATATAAGAAACCATGTTATGATATTTTTAATTGGAACCTTTTTGTCATATTCGGACCAGCACAGATTTACAGGTGAATAAACTTCCCCTTTACCATATTGATGAATCCAAATGAAGGCCAACAAGTGAACTGTAGCTACATGATGGATTAAAGCAGGTCATTAGATTATAATCCGAGATATATCGCACCATAACAAATCGGAAACCAATGTTGTAATAATTAAGGTAGAGCACGATTCCAAAGTTCGTGCAGAGGGCTGATGGCTCAGCACCATAACTGTGTGGAGTATTTAAAAATATGTTGTTTCGTGTTATCCGCATCATTCCCTGCAAACTACTGCTCGACGTTTATCACAATATCAATCCAACTGGTGTAGGAAGGCAATAATTCCTAATAATTACTCGTGCGTATCCTTTTTATGCTTCTACTGCGCCTGTTCTGTCCTCGGATACAAGGTGAATGCACACCCCTTCAGTCTCTTGACTTGCTAGCTTCATATTACCTCAATCTATTATGGTATGAAAAGAATGTGACCTATCATGAGTGAAGCACAATAAATGTTGTAGGACCCATAGACGTCATTTTCATGAACATAAAAGAATCACACATAAGGCAATGCGATGATGTTAAAATCAATAGTTACAAGAATATAAGCAAAACACAGAAGTCAAGTGTAATACTGCAGCTCATTGTTGCATCACTGGAAATACTCGTTTGTTGGTAACCTTATCCTTATCACCTTTATTCTTTGCCAGTCCTTAATGAAGGCGGATTGTTCCAAGGTATCAGCAAAATCGTCTACCGTTAAGCATATCAGTATATTAAACCTTTTGCTAGTTCAGTTGTAAGCTTATGAATATATTATGGAGAAGATGCTTCGAATGTAAAGGTTTTTGCATGCTATATTATACGAGTGAAAAAGAATTTACTGTAATCCGTGTGTGGCACGTACTCAATGCATCACAAATTTAATTTTTATTTGGAAAGACTGTGTGCTAAATGGAATTACCGTAATTTCAGTAACATGCTCAAGCTTACGTCACCTTTCATTTAGTGCTTAGGGCTTTACCGCACGTGACTAGTAATTACCAGCGAGATAGCAAACATGGCATTGTTTTCAATTTGTCTGTCTGTGTGTGTATGTTAGCATGATAACTTTGCAACCGCTCAAAATACCATCACAAAATTATACAGGTGTGTAATAGGGATGAAAATCTCCTACGAGTTCGGAATTGGAGAAATTAAGTCAAGGTCCGTGGGTCTGTTAGCACGATAACTTCGCAACCCCTCAGGATATCATAAAAAAAAACAAGTTTGTAATAAGGATGAAAATCTCCTACGAGTTCGAAATTAGTGGTAGTAGGTCAAGGTCAATGTCATAGTCCGAGCCGGGCTAGATATGTATAGGCTCGCGGATGGTGTGATTCCCCCTTACGGGGGCCACTTGTTTACTCAAGCACCAAACACATCACAGGAAGAAAACTCGAAGCGAAAGAGTTAACCATAAATATACAGGGATGCCCTATAAAGGAACTAGAATCGTGTAGCGTTAGTTAGTATAAATCGCTGACATACTCATCAGGTCTTTTGAGTGAATTATATTGTGTATAAATCGTATCACCTGATAACATGTAACCTATGAGTGTAGACATCTTCACAAACTTGAAAAAGCACTCACCATAAAATTAGTTAATTTGAATCTCCTTGATTTGAACTGTGGGGCAAAAGATCATTACTTAACGTGCAAATTCTGTGACTGAACTGGATGTTAGGAATTATCTTGACATGTTGCTAATGTGAAAGGTTGGGCTAAGTGAGGGAAGAGAATGCCGGAGGAAAGTGCTCGTGTGAGGCTAGCTTGGAGGGGATGCTCATGTGAGGCTAGTTCGGTAGAGAGGTTGTAGGGCGAAACAATCGCGACAGAAGTGCCGTTGAAAAGGCCATACTTCACCCTACCAACTCACCACCTCAACTCGAGAGGGAAAACGTGTGATGGACATCACCTAAAAGGAATGTTTTCAGTATCAGAGGTATCTGTCTTATCAAGGAGCAGTCTCTTGTTATCATGGACGGAGCAAACATTTGTTTAGCAATTGCATAGTAGTTTTTCATTAGCAGATGAATGAAGAAACTAATAAATCGTGCGTGTTCACGGTTCCTCCCACCCCCAGCACGGTAAGGGATGGTGCTCAATGAAGCTCTGTCCACGTTCATGGGAGGAACGTTTCTACTGACTCAGAACGTAGCAAAGTCATAAAGATTATCAGAACCAATGTTGTATTTCAACGACATATTCGTTAATGAACCATACAAACGAACTCGCCAATAAATTATGTATTGCTCTTGATAATAATTATGATTTATTCAAGGATCTGAGGCTTCGGTCTCACATTGAACCTACTCTGAAGACAGATGCCTTTGACTCCACAAATACTTTCAGCTGTACAGTGCCTTAAATATGAGTGACAATCAATACAGCTAATCAACTGTCAAATTAAGATATTATATGTCCTATGACAGCGTGAATATCTATTATATCTACCACATAGTGTGTGTATTCATACTCAAAACCCTCTCCAATATTTGACTACATGGCAATGACAGACGGTGGTGTGCCGACCAATTACACACTTCGATACAAACGTTACCCCTCCATTCATACATATCCGCTACCACCTACGTGTTTACT
>NW_027642325.1:0-13986 GCF_032717465.1 Coenobita brevimanus | reverse complement strand
GGGAGTGAAATGGCGGGGGACAGGGCGACTTGGAGGCGATTTGTTTGTGGCCACCCCAAATGGGATTGAGGCGTCTGGCAATAGATAGAGAGATAGACTAAGAGGAAACTACTCGTCATGGAAAGAAGTGACTAGTGGAGTACCACAGGGTTCAGTGCTGGCACCAATCATGTTTTTAGTGTATATAAATGATATAAACAGTAACACTGGAAATGAGAGCTATCTGAATACGTTTGCAGATGATGCAAAACTACATAGGAGAATTACAAACACAGACTCCTGTAAAGAGCTACAAGAAGAATTAAATAGACTTCATGAATGGAGTAATACATGGCAAATGGAATTCAATGTGGACAAGTGTCATGTAATCAAGTTTGGTAAAAGTGGAAAAAGACCTGATTGGAATTATACGTTAGGAAATAAAACCCTATACACATCAGAAAGAGAGAAGGACCTAGGTGTGATTATCAATAACAGATTATCTCCGGATGACCACATCAGCGAGAAGGTACGGAACATGTATACACTGCTTGCAAATATGAGAATAGCATTCACGTACATTAATGAAGACATGCTAAGAAGGATAATAACATCATTCATTAGACCAACCCTGGAATATGCTTCAGTAGTCTGGAGTCCTCATCTCAAAAAACACATAGATAAGATTGAAAAAGTTCAAAGGGCCGCTGCAAGATGGATACCAAGCTTAAGGGACCTAAGCTACGAAGAAAGACTAAATAAACTGAATCTACCAACACTACAGGAGAGAAGGAAAAGAGGTGACATGATAATGCTATATAAGTGCATATCAGGGAAGGAGAAAATAGACATAAATAATTACTTAACATATGGAGAAGCATCAGCAAGAGGACACTGCAAAAACCTGCATAAGAAGAGAGGTGATAAAGACGTAAGGAAATTCAGTTTCCCAAACAGAGCAATTGATCAATGGAATGCACTGCCGAATGAAATAGTGTGTGCCAAAACAATTCACAAATTTAAGGATATGTACGATAAATATGGTTTAAGACACGGGGACAGTACGAGCTTGACTCATTCCTGTAAAGATACAATTAGGTAAGAACATACATGCATATATCCATATGCACACATGCAAGGGCAAACACACACACACACACACACACACACACACACACACACACACCAGGCACGGTTTCTGGGTAGGGAAGGGTGTGAGAGGCATATGCCCCCGTATTTTCGGCAAACCAATGAGTATTTATAATAAATGAACTATGACACCAAAGTATAAGTATTATGTATCTTACATAAATGCTTTCATGGAATCATTTCGATGAAAAGAGGGATCTGGTCATAAACTGTGGAGGGTTTGACAATGAGTTATCAAGAACTGATACTTGTAACGCCCCAAAAAATCATGCCACCGTTTTCCAGAGTGCTGCATCCAGGCCTGACCAACCCCTTCCACAGCAACAAATCCTCCCACCGACACCCAGATATAGATCTAAATCCCCCCTCCACACACACACACACACACACACACACACACACACAATATCCATGCATATGTTTCTTTGCGGTAATAATTATGATGCTTTTCACTTCTGCTCAGATTCCGTTGCTTTCTGCATCTAAAATCCCAGCCTCTGACTGGTGAAAGTTGGACCCATTTGTTCCTTGCACATGTAGTAAGACTTCACATCCTCAAGTACGATGATGTCTAATTCTTTTGTTTTCTCATTATTAGTACGATTTTACTTGGTAGATATATTACTGAGATGTACAGTATTAGTACGGAATGAACCCCTCCCATCTTGAGGTAATGCATAACTTATATATGATTGCCTGGTGGCAGTCAGTAATTTGTATGACATAATCATGATGAAGGGGACACTGATACTTTATGGAATGTTTATGCCAAAAGTATGATGTTGGATGTCAGTTAGGGCAACCACTGTCTTAGTATGTGGTGGTTCTTGGGTATTGAGCCCATGACCTGTTCTCTGTAATTATTATTATTGTATTATAAACTCCCTGGGGGTAGGGGGGGTTTTCAAGAATACTCCCCCAGTATCCCTGCTTATCGTAGAAGGCGACTAAAAGGGTTGGCGGAGGGTTAGTGCCCCTCCCCGGAAAACAACTAACTAAAAAAACAAACAATAAGCCTCGGACAAGGACTGACCAAACGATGACGACCAAGGACCGGACAACGGACATGATTATCGGAACATGGAATGTAAGGGGAGCGAATGATGAGGTGAAAGAGAGAGAGATTGTCCAGGTGCTTGAGGGTGCGAAAGTGGATGTATGTGGAATAACTGAAACAAAATGGAGAGGAGAAAGTGTGAGAGAATGGGGGTATGGATGGGGTATATGTGCAGGAGTAGATGAGAATGAGAGGGCAAAGGAAGGAGGATGTATAGTTGTGAGTAAAAGATGGAAGAGGAGCATAAGACAGTATGGATCAGTTGGGTCTAGGATTGTGTGGGTAAAGTTGAAAGTTGGAATACAAATGTGGGCGATTGTGTGTGTGTGTATGCGCCAACGCAAAATCGTGCTAGAAGAGTGAGAGAAGAGTTCTGGACAAATGTAGAAGTGTGCATGGAAAAGTTTGGAAGGAATGAGAGAGTGTTTTTGATTGGTGATATGAATGGTAAAGTTGGGAATGTGAAGGTGGATGGAATAGTTGGTGAATGGGGTGTGCCTGCTGAGATAGATGAGAATGGGAGTGCGTTAGTGGACATTTGTGCTGGGAGGGGTTGGTGATAGCCAATACCCTCTTCAGGCATAAAATGACCCACAGGTATACATGGCGAGTGATGAGAAGGGTGGGTGGTGAACTGAATGAAAGGAAGGCAATGATTGATTATGTGTGTGTGGATGAAAGGATGCGAAGACGTGTAATGGATGCAAGAGTTTATAGAGGATGGGGGAGTGGACTTTCTGACCACTACTTGGTGGTGGCCAGAATTAGATTTCAAGTAAGATGGAGGAATAGAAGAAAGGAAAGACGAGAGGAAGGAGTAGTGGCAAGGAGAGTGGAAAGGTTAAAAGAGGATGAGAAAAAGGCAGAGTATAAGAGAGAAGTGGAGGAACGATTGGGCAAATATGAACTGGAGCAGATGGGAGACGTGGAAGGTGTGTGTAGGATATTTACGGAAGAAATATGTGCAGCATGTGATGTCGTGTGTGGAAGGAAGAGAAGACGGAGGGAGGTGCAAGGAACAGCGTGGTGGACTGAAGAGGTGAAACAGGCTGTGGCACAAAAGAAGAAAGCATACAATGAATGGATGAGAAATAGGGGCGTGGAAGAAGTTGAGAGGCGGAAGAGAGAGTTATATGTAGAAAGAAAGAAAGAGAGGTGAAAAGATTAGTAAGAGAAAGTAAGAAGAGAGTGCATGGGGAATTTGGAAGGAATTTGAGTGTAATGTGGAGGGACTGTAAGAAAATGTTCTGGAAAGAGGTGAAAAGAGTAAGACAGGGTGGAAGTGAAGTTAGCAGGGGAGTGAAAGATAAAAATGGTAGATTACTAGTGGAGAAGGGAGAAAAGTGAGCAGATGGAGAGAACACTTTAAGGAATTGTTGAACGTAGAGGAGGGAAGTAATGCGAGTATAAGTGGCTGGGGAATGGCTGGGAGGAGGGAAGTGAGAAGAGAGGAAGAAATCAGTAGGATAGAAGTTGTGGAAGCAATGAAGTAAGTTAAATCGGGGAAAGCCCCAGGAATTGATGGAGTGTGTGGTGAAATGCTGAAGCATGGGGGAGAGATAGTAGTAGAATGGATGTGGAAGATGTGCAGATTGGCCTGGGAGGAAGGTAGAGTCCCGGAGGATTGGAAGTCAGGTATAATTATTCCCTTGTACAACGGAAAAGGGGAAAAAGAAGTGTGTGGTAATCATAGGGGCATTTGTCTTCTTAGTATAATAGGAAAAGTGTATGGTAGGATACTTATTGACAGAGTTAGAGAAAGAACACAGAAATTAGTTGGAGAAGAACAGGGAGGCTTTAGGAAGGGAAGAGGTTGTGTAGATCAGATATTCTTAGATCTTTAGTGGAAAAGTTTCTAGAGAAGGGAAAGAAGTTGTACGTGGCTTTCATGGATTTGGAGAAAGCATATGACAGGGTGGATAGACAAGGATTGTGGAAAGTGTTAAGAATATATGGAGTAGATGGGAAGTTGTTGAATGCTGTGAAGAGTATGTACGATGGTGCGAAGGCTGCAGTGCATGTGGATGGTGAACTAAGTGAGTTTTTCTCTTTGAAAGTTGGGTTGAAACAGGGATGTGTCATGTCTCCATGGTTGTTCAATCTGTACATGGATGGGGTAATAAAAGAGGTACAAGGTAGGATAGTGGATGTTGGAGTGGCCCTGGTGAGAGAGGATAGTGTTTGGAAACTCCCTGTACTGTTGTCTGCAGATGATACTGTGTTATTGGGTGAAGACGAAGGGGAGCTGCAAGGCTTGGTGGATGAGTTTGGGAGAGTGTGTAAGAAACGGAATCTAAAGGTGAATGTAGGGAAGAGTAAAGTGATGGTCTTTGAGAGAGGTGAAGTCAGTGAATGTACAGCAAGGTTGGATGGTGAGGAATTGGAAAATGTGAGTACGTTTTAGTACTTGGGTAGTGTGATGAGTAAGGATGGAGGTTTGGAGGGTGAAGTGCTTGAAAGGGTACAGCAGGGAAGAAAGGTTGCTGGTTCTTTGAAATCAGTGATAAGAAACAGGAAGTGAGCATGGAGGTGAAAAAGTTACTACATGACAGTATTGTGATACCAACTCTAACGTACGGAAGTGAAGCTTGGACGTTGTTGGAAGGACACAAGTCAAGAGTGAGAGCAGTGGAAATGAGTTATTTAAGAGGAGCCTGTGGAGTCACATGCAGAGACAGGCTGACGAATGAGGATATAAAGGAGCATTGTGGTGTTGATGTGGATGTGATAGGAAGCGTTATGAGGAACACACTGAGGTGGTTTGGCCATGTGGAGAGGATGGATGGTGAAAGACTGACGAAGAGAGTGTATGTGAGTGAGGTGGAGGGAGAAAGAGGGAGAGGGAGGCCGAGGATGAGATGGAGGGATGAGGTGGAGAGGTATATGAGAGAGGGGGGTGTGAGTTGGGAGCAGGGGAGTGAAATGGCGGGGGACAGGGCGACTTGGAGGCGATTTGTTTGTGGCCACCCCAAATGGGATTGAGGCGTCTGGCAATAGATAGAGAGATAGACTAAGAGGAAACTACTCGTCATGGAAAGAAGTGACTAGTGGAGTACCACAGGGTTCAGTGCTGGCACCAATCATGTTTTTAGTGTATATAAATGATATAAACAGTAACACTGGAAATGAGAGCTATCTGAATACGTTTGCAGATGATGCAAAACTACATAGGAGAATTACAAACACAGACTCCTGTAAAGAGCTACAAGAAGAATTAAATAGACTTCATGAATGGAGTAATACATGGCAAATGGAATTCAATGTGGACAAGTGTCATGTAATCAAGTTTGGTAAAAGTGGAAAAAGACCTGATTGGAATTATACGTTAGGAAATAAAACCCTATACACATCAGAAAGAGAGAAGGACCTAGGTGTGATTATCAATAACAGATTATCTCCGGATGACCACATCAGCGAGAAGGTACGGAACATGTATACACTGCTTGCAAATATGAGAATAGCATTCACGTACATTAATGAAGACATGCTAAGAAGGATAATAACATCATTCATTAGACCAACCCTGGAATATGCTTCAGTAGTCTGGAGTCCTCATCTCAAAAAACACATAGATAAGATTGAAAAAGTTCAAAGGGCCGCTGCAAGATGGATACCAAGCTTAAGGGACCTAAGCTACGAAGAAAGACTAAATAAACTGAATCTACCAACACTACAGGAGAGAAGGAAAAGAGGTGACATGATAATGCTATATAAGTGCATATCAGGGAAGGAGAAAATAGACATAAATAATTACTTAACATATGGAGAAGCATCAGCAAGAGGACACTGCAAAAACCTGCATAAGAAGAGAGGTGATAAAGACGTAAGGAAATTCAGTTTCCCAAACAGAGCAATTGATCAATGGAATGCACTGCCGAATGAAATAGTGTGTGCCAAAACAATTCACAAATTTAAGGATATGTACGATAAATATGGTTTAAGACACGGGGACAGTACGAGCTTGACTCATTCCTGTAAAGATACAATTAGGTAAGAACATACATGCATATATCCATATGCACACATGCAAGGGCAAACACACACACACACACACACACACACACACACACACACACACCAGGCACGGTTTCTGGGTAGGGAAGGGTGTGAGAGGCATATGCCCCCGTATTTTCGGCAAACCAATGAGTATTTATAATAAATGAACTATGACACCAAAGTATAAGTATTATGTATCTTACATAAATGCTTTCATGGAATCATTTCGATGAAAAGAGGGATCTGGTCATAAACTGTGGAGGGTTTGACAATGAGTTATCAAGAACTGATACTTGTAACGCCCCAAAAAATCATGCCACCGTTTTCCAGAGTGCTGCATCCAGCCCTGACCAACCCCCTTCCACATCCACTCATCCTTCCTTCGACATCCAGATGTAGACCAAACCTCCCCCACAAACACACAAACACACACAACATCCACGCATAAGTTTCTTCTCGGTAATAATTATGATGCTTTTCACTTCTGCTCAGATTCCGTTGCTTTCTGCATCTAAAATCCCAGCCTCTGACTGGTGAAAGTTGGACCCATTTGTTCCTTGCACATGTAGTAAGACTTCACATCCTCAAGTACGATGATGTCTAATTCTTTTGTTTTCTCATTATTAGTACGATTTTACTTGGTAGATATATTACTGAGATGTACAGTATTAGTACGGAATGAACCCCTCCCATCTTGAGGTAATGCATAACTTATATATGATTGCCTGGTGGCAGTCAGTAATTTGTATGACATAATCATGATGAAGGGGACACTGATACTTTATGGAATGTTTATGCCAAAAGTATGATGTTGGATGTCAGTTAGGGCAACCACTGTCTTAGTATGTGGTGGTTCTTGGGTATTGAGCCCATGACCTGTTCTCTGTAATTATTATTATTGTATTATAAACTCCCTGGGGGTAGTGGGTTTTCAAGAATACTCCCCCAGTATCCCTGCTTATCGTAGAAGGCGACTAAAAGGGTTGGCGGAGGGTTAGTGCCCCTCCCCGGAAAACAACTAACTAAAAAAACAAACAATAAGCCTCGGACAAGGACTGACCAAACGATGACGACCAAGGACCGGACAACGGACATGATTATCGGAACATGGAATGTAAGGGGAGCGAATGATGAGGTGAAAGAGAGAGAGATTGTCCAGGTGCTTGAGGGTGCGAAAGTGGATGTATGTGGAATAACTGAAACAAAATGGAGAGGAGAAAGTGTGAGAGAATGGGGGTATGGATGGGGTATATGTGCAGGAGTAGATGAGAATGAGAGGGCAAAGGAAGGAGGATGTATAGTTGTGAGTAAAAGATGGAAGAGGAGCATAAGACAGTATGGATCAGTTGGGTCTAGGATTGTGTGGGTAAAGTTGAAAGTTGGAATACAAATGTGGGCGATTGTGTGTGTGTGTATGCGCCAACGCAAAATCGTGCTAGAAGAGTGAGAGAAGAGTTCTGGACAAATGTAGAAGTGTGCATGGAAAAGTTTGGAAGGAATGAGAGAGTGTTTTTGATTGGTGATATGAATGGTAAAGTTGGGAATGTGAAGGTGGATGGAATAGTTGGTGAATGGGGTGTGCCTGCTGAGATAGATGAGAATGGGAGTGCGTTAGTGGACATTTGTGCTGGGAGGGGGTTGGTGATAGCCAATACCCTCTTCAGGCATAAAATGACCCACAGGTATACATGGCGAGTGATGAGAAGGGTGGGTGGTGAACTGAATGAAAGGAAGGCAATGATTGATTATGTGTGTGTGGATGAAAGGATGCGAAGATGTGTAATGGATGCAAGAGTTTATAGAGGATGGGAGTGGACTTTCTGACCACTACTTGGTGGTGGCCAGAATTAGATTTCAAGTAAGATGGAGGAATAGAAGAAAGGAAAGACGAGAGGAAGGAGTAGTGGCAAGGAGAGTGGAAAGGTTAAAAGAGGATGAGAAAAAGGCAGAGTATAAGAGAGAAGTGGAGGAACGATTGGGCAAATATGAACTGGAGCAGATGGGAGACGTGGAAGGTGTGTGTAGGATATTTACGGAAGAAATATGTGCAGCATGTGATGTCGTGTGTGGAAGGAAGAGAAGACGGAGGGAGGTGCAAGGAACAGCGTGGTGGACTGAAGAGGTGAAACAGGCTGTGGCACAAAAGAAGAAAGCATACAATGAATGGATGAGAAATAGGGGCGTGGAAGAAGTTGAGAGGCGGAAGAGAGAGTTATATGTAGAAAGAAAGAAAGAGAGGTGAAAAGATTAGTAAGAGAAAGTAAGAAGAGAGTGCATGGGGAATTTGGAAGGAATTTGAGTGTAATGTGGAGGGACTGTAAGAAAATGTTCTGGAAAGAGGTGAAAAGAGTAAGACAGGGTGGAAGTGAAGTTAGCAGGGGAGTGAAAGATAAAAATGGTAGATTACTAGTGGAGAAGGGAGAAAAAGTGAGCAGATGGAGAGAACACTTTAAGGAATTGTTGAACGTAGAGGAGGGAAGTAATGCGAGTATAAGTGGCTGGGGAATGGCTGGGAGAAGGAGGGAGGTGAGAAGAGAGGAAGAAATCAGTAGGATAGAAGTTGTGGAAGCAATGAAGTAAGTTAAATCGGGGAAAGCCCCAGGAATTGATGGAGTGTGTGGTGAAATGCTGAAGCATGGGGGAGAGATAGTAGTAGAATGGATGTGGAAGATGTGCAGATTGGCCTGGGAGGAAGGTAGAGTCCCGGAGGATTGGAAGTCAGGTATAATTATTCCCTTGTACAACGGAAAAGGGGAAAAAGAAGTGTGTGGTAATCATAGGGGCATTTGTCTTCTTAGTATAATAGGAAAAGTGTATGGTAGGATACTTATTGACAGAGTTAGAGAAAGAACACAGAAATTAGTTGGAGAAGAACAGGAGGCTTTAGGAAGGGAAGAGGTTGTGTAGATCAGATATTCTTAGATCTTTAGTGGAAAAGTTTCTAGAGAAGGGAAAGAAGTTGTACGTGGCTTTCATGGATTTGGAGAAAGCATATGACAGGGTGGATAGACAAGGATTGTGGAAAGTGTTAAGAATATATGGAGTAGATGGGAAGTTGTTGAATGCTGTGAAGAGTATGTACGATGGTGCGAAGGCTGCAGTGCATGTGGATGGTGAACTAAGTGAGTTTTTCTCTTTGAAAGTTGGGTTGAAACAGGGATGTGTCATGTCTCCATGGTTGTTCAATCTGTACATGGATGGGGTAATAAAAGAGGTACAAGGTAGGATAGTGGATGTTGGAGTGGCCCTGGTGAGAGAGGATAGTGTTTGGAAACTCCCTGTACTGTTGTCTGCAGATGATACTGTGTTATTGGGTGAAGACGAAGGGGAGCTGCAAGGCTTGGTGGATGAGTTTGGGAGAGTGTGTAAGAAACGGAATCTAAAGGTGAATGTAGGGAAGAGTAAAGTGATGGTCTTTGAGAGAGGTGAAGTCAGTGAATGTACAGCAAGGTTGGATGGTGAGGAATTGGAAAATGTGAGTACGTTTTAGTACTTGGGTAGTGTGATGAGTAAGGATGGAGGTTTGGAGGGTGAAGTGCTTGAAAGGGTACAGCAGGGAAGAAAGGTTGCTGGTTCTTTGAAATCAGTGATAAGAAACAGGGAAGTGAGCATGGAGGTGAAAAAGTTACTACATGACAGTATTGTGATACCAACTCTAACGTACGGAAGTGAAGCTTGGACGTTGTTGGAAGGACACAAGTCAAGAGTGAGAGCAGTGGAAATGAGTTATTTAAGAGGAGCCTGTGGAGTCACATGCAGAGACAGGCTGACGAATGAGGATATAAAGGAGCATTGTGGTGTTGATGTGGATGTGATAGGAAGCGTTATGAGGAACACACTGAGGTGGTTTGGCCATGTGGAGAGGATGGATGGTGAAAGACTGACGAAGAGAGTGTATGTGAGTGAGGTGGAGGGAGAAAGAGGGAGAGGGAGGCCGAGGATGAGATGGAGGGATGAGGTGGAGAGGTATATGAGAGAGGGGGGTGTGAGTTGGGAGCAGGGGAGTGAAATGGCGGGGGACAGGGCGACTTGGAGGCGATTTGTTTGTGGCCACCCCAAATGGGATTGAGGCGTCTGGCAATAGATAGAGAGATAGACTAAGAGGAAACTACTCGTCATGGAAAGAAGTGACTAGTGGAGTACCACAGGGTTCAGTGCTGGCACCAATCATGTTTTTAGTGTATATAAATGATATAAACAGTAACACTGGAAATGAGAGCTATCTGAATACGTTTGCAGATGATGCAAAACTACATAGGAGAATTACAAACACAGACTCCTGTAAAGAGCTACAAGAAGAATTAAATAGACTTCATGAATGGAGTAATACATGGCAAATGGAATTCAATGTGGACAAGTGTCATGTAATCAAGTTTGGTAAAAGTGGAAAAAGACCTGATTGGAATTATACGTTAGGAAATAAAACCCTATACACATCAGAAAGAGAGAAGGACCTAGGTGTGATTATCAATAACAGATTATCTCCGGATGACCACATCAGCGAGAAGGTACGGAACATGTATACACTGCTTGCAAATATGAGAATAGCATTCACGTACATTAATGAAGACATGCTAAGAAGGATAATAACATCATTCATTAGACCAACCCTGGAATATGCTTCAGTAGTCTGGAGTCCTCATCTCAAAAAACACATAGATAAGATTGAAAAAGTTCAAAGGGCCGCTGCAAGATGGATACCAAGCTTAAGGGACCTAAGCTACGAAGAAAGACTAAATAAACTGAATCTACCAACACTACAGGAGAGAAGGAAAAGAGGTGACATGATAATGCTATATAAGTGCATATCAGGGAAGGAGAAAATAGACATAAATAATTACTTAACATATGGAGAAGCATCAGCAAGAGGACACTGCAAAAACCTGCATAAGAAGAGAGGTGATAAAGACGTAAGGAAATTCAGTTTCCCAAACAGAGCAATTGATCAATGGAATGCACTGCCGAATGAAATAGTGTGTGCCAAAACAATTCACAAATTTAAGGATATGTACGATAAATATGGTTTAAGACACGGGGACAGTACGAGCTTGACTCATTCCTGTAAAGATACAATTAGGTAAGAACATACATGCATATATCCATATGCACACATGCAAGGGCAAACACACACACACACACACACACACACACACACACACACACACAAGGCACGGTTTCTGGGTAGGGAAGGGTGTGAGAGGCATATGCCCCCGTATTTTCGGCAAACCAATGAGTATTTATAATAAATGAACTATGACACCAAAGTATAAGTATTATGTATCTTACATAAATGCTTTCATGGAATCATTTCGATGAAAAGAGGGATCTGGTCATAAACTGTGGAGGGTTTGACAATGAGTTATCAAGAACTGATACTTGTAACGCCCCAAAAAATCATGCCACCGTTTTCCAGAGTGCTGCATCCAGGCCTGACCAACCCCCTTCCCCATCAACTCATCCTCCCTCCGACACCCAGATATAGATCTAAATCCCCCCCCCCTCCACACACACACACACACACACACACACACACACACACAATATCCATGCATATGTTTCTTTGCGGTAATAATTATGATGCTTTTCACTTCTGCTCAGATTCCGTTGCTTTCTGCATCTAAAATCCCAGCCTCTGACTGGTGAAAGTTGGACCCATTTGTTCCTTGCACATGTAGTAAGACTTCACATCCTCAAGTACGATGATGTCTAATTCTTTTGTTTTCTCATTATTAGTACGATTTTACTTGGTAGATATATTACTGAGATGTACAGTATTAGTACGGAATGAACCCCTCCCATCTTGAGGTAATGCATAACTTATATATGATTGCCTGGTGGCAGTCAGTAATTTGTATGACATAATCATGATGAAGGGGACACTGATACTTTATGGAATGTTTATGCCAAAAGTATGATGTTGGATGTCAGTTAGGGCAACCACTGTCTTAGTATGTGGTGGTTCTTGGGTATTGAGCCCATGACCTGTTCTCTGTAATTATTATTATTGTATTATAAACTCCCTGGGGGTAGGGGGGGTTTTCAAGAACACTCCCCCAGTATCCCTGCTTATCGTAGAAGGCGACTAAAAGGGTTGGCGGAGGGTTAGTGCCCCTCCCCGGAAAACAACTAACTAAAAAAACAAACAATAAGCCTCGGACAAGGACTGACCAAACGATGACGACCAAGGACCGGACAACGGACATGATTATCGGAACATGGAATGTAAGGGGAGCGAATGATGAGGTGAAAGAGAGAGAGATTGTCCAGGTGCTTGAGGGTGCGAAAGTGGATGTATGTGGAATAACTGAAACAAAATGGAGAGGAGAAAGTGTGAGAGAATGGGGGTATGGATGGGGTATATGTGCAGGAGTAGATGAGAATGAGAGGGCAAAGGAAGGAGGATGTATAGTTGTGAGTAAAAGATGGAAGAGGAGCATAAGACAGTATGGATCAGTTGGGTCTAGGATTGTGTGGGTAAAGTTGAAAGTTGGAATACAAATGTGGGCGATTGTGTGTGTGTGTATGCGCCAACGCAAAATCGTGCTAGAAGAGTGAGAGAAGAGTTCTGGACAAATGTAGAAGTGTGCATGGAAAAGTTTGGAAGGAATGAGAGAGTGTTTTTGATTGGTGATATGAATGGTAAAGTTGGGAATGTGAAGGTGGATGGAATAGTTGGTGAATGGGGTGTGCCTGCTGAGATAGATGAGAATGGGAGTGCGTTAGTGGACATTTGTGCTGGGAGGGGGTTGGTGATAGCCAATACCCTCTTCAGGCATAAAATGACCCACAGGTATACATGGCGAGTGATGAGAAGGGTGGGTGGTGAACTGAATGAAAGGAAGGCAATGATTGATTATGTGTGTGTGGATGAAAGGATGCGAAGATGTGTAATGGATGCAAGAGTTTATAGAGGATGGGGGAGTGGACTTTCTGACCACTACTTGGTGGTGGCCAGAATTAGATTTCAAGTAAGATGGAGGAATAGAAGAAAGGAAAGACGAGAGGAAGGAGTAGTGGCAAGGAGAGTGGAAAGGTTAAAAGAGGATGAGAAAAAGGCAGAGTATAAGAGAGAAGTGGAGGAACGATTGGGCAAATATGAACTGGAGCAGATGGGAGACGTGGAAGGTGTGTGTAGGATATTTACGGAAGAAATATGTGCAGCATGTGATGTCGTGTGTGGAAGGAAGAGAAGACGGAGGGAGGTGCAAGGAACAGCGTGGTGGACTGAAGAGGTGAAACAGGCTGTGGCACAAAAGAAGAAAGCATACAATGAATGGATGAGAAATAGGGGCGTGGAAGAAGTTGAGAGGCGGAAGAGAGAGTTATATGTAGAAAGAAAGAAAGAGAGGTGAAAAGATTAGTAAGAGAAAGTAAGAAGAGAGTGCATGGGGAATTTGGAAGGAATTTGAGTGTAATGTGGAGGGACTGTAAGAAAATGTTCTGGAAAGAGGTGAAAAGAGTAAGACAGGGTGGAAGTGAAGTTAGCAGGGGAGTGAAAGATAAAAATGGTAGATTACTAGTGGAGAAGGGAGAAAAAGTGAGCAGATGGAGAGAACACTTTAAGGAATTGTTGAACGTAGAGGAGGGAAGTAATGCGAGTATAAGTGGCTGGGGAATGGCTGGGAGGAGGGAAGTGAGAAGAGAGGAAGAAATCAGTAGGATAGAAGTTGTGGAAGCAATGAAGTAAGTTAAATCGGGGAAAGCCCCAGGAATTGATGGAGTGTGTGGTGAAATGCTGAAGCATGGGGGAGAGATAGTAGTAGAATGGATGTGGAAGATGTGCAGATTGGCCTGGGAGGAAGGTA
>NW_027642324.1:0-4995 GCF_032717465.1 Coenobita brevimanus | reverse complement strand
GAAAGAAGTGACTAGTGGAGTACCACAGGGTTCAGTGCTGGCACCAATCATGTTTTTAGTGTATATAAATGATATAAACAGTAACACTGGAAATGAGAGCTATCTGAATACGTTTGCAGATGATGCAAAACTACATAGGAGAATTACAAACACAGACTCCTGTAAAGAGCTACAAGAAGAATTAAATAGACTTCATGAATGGAGTAATACATGGCAAATGGAATTCAATGTGGACAAGTGTCATGTAATCAAGTTTGGTAAAAGTGGAAAAAGACCTGATTGGAATTATACGTTAGGAAATAAAACCCTATACACATCAGAAAGAGAGAAGGACCTAGGTGTGATTATCAATAACAGATTATCTCCGGATGACCACATCAGCGAGAAGGTACGGAACATGTATACACTGCTTGCAAATATGAGAATAGCATTCACGTACATTAATGAAGACATGCTAAGAAGGATAATAACATCATTCATTAGACCAACCCTGGAATATGCTTCAGTAGTCTGGAGTCCTCATCTCAAAAAACACATAGATAAGATTGAAAAAGTTCAAAGGGCCGCTGCAAGATGGATACCAAGCTTAAGGGACCTAAGCTACGAAGAAAGACTAAATAAACTGAATCTACCAACACTACAGGAGAGAAGGAAAAGAGGTGACATGATAATGCTATATAAGTGCATATCAGGGAAGGAGAAAATAGACATAAATAATTACTTAACATATGGAGAAGCATCAGCAAGAGGACACTGCAAAAACCTGCATAAGAAGAGAGGTGATAAAGACGTAAGGAAATTCAGTTTCCCAAACAGAGCAATTGATCAATGGAATGCACTGCCGAATGAAATAGTGTGTGCCAAAACAATTCACAAATTTAAGGATATGTACGATAAATATGGTTTAAGACACGGGGACAGTACGAGCTTGACTCATTCCTGTAAAGATACAATTAGGTAAGAACATACATGCATATATCCATATGCACACATGCAAGGGCAAACACACACACACACACACACACACACACACACACACACACACACACCAGGCACGGTTTCTGGGTAGGGAAGGGTGTGAGAGGCATATGCCCCCGTATTTTCGGCAAACCAATGAGTATTTATAATAAATGAACTATGACACCAAAGTATAAGTATTATGTATCTTACATAAATGCTTTCATGGAATCATTTCGATGAAAAGAGGGATCTGGTCATAAACTGTGGAGGGTTTGACAATGAGTTATCAAGAACTGATACTTGTAACGCCCCAAAAAATCATGCCACCGTTTTCCAGAGTGCTGCATCCAGGCCTGACCAACCCCCTTCCCCATCAACTCATCCTCCCTCCGACACCCAGATATAGATCTAAATCCCCCCCCCCGCCACACACACACACACACACACACACACACACACACACACACAATATCCATGCATATGTTTCTTTGCGGTAATAATTATGATGCTTTTCACTTCTGCTCAGATTCCGTTGCTTTCTGCATCTAAAATCCCAGCCTCTGACTGGTGAAAGTTGGACCCATTTGTTCCTTGCACATGTAGTAAGACTTCACATCCTCAAGTACGATGATGTCTAATTCTTTTGTTTTCTCATTATTAGTACGATTTTACTTGGTAGATATATTACTGAGATGTACAGTATTAGTACGGAATGAACCCCTCCCATCTTGAGGTAATGCATAACTTATATATGATTGCCTGGTGGCAGTCAGTAATTTGTATGACATAATCATGATGAAGGGGACACTGATACTTTATGGAATGTTTATGCCAAAAGTATGATGTTGGATGTCAGTTAGGGCAACCACTGTCTTAGTATGTGGTGGTTCTTGGGTATTGAGCCCATGACCTGTTCTCTGTAATTATTATTATTGTATTATAAACTCCCTGGGGGTAGGGGGGGTTTTCAAGAATACTCCCCCAGTATCCCTGCTTATCGTAGAAGGCGACTAAAAGGGTTGGCGGAGGGTTAGTGCCCCTCCCCGGAAAACAACTAACTAAAAAAACAAACAATAAGCCTCGGACAAGGACTGACCAAACGATGACGACCAAGGACCGGACAACGGACATGATTATCGGAACATGGAATGTAAGGGGAGCGAATGATGAGGTGAAAGAGAGAGAGATTGTCCAGGTGCTTGAGGGTGCGAAAGTGGATGTATGTGGAATAACTGAAACAAAATGGAGAGGAGAAAGTGTGAGAGAATGGGGGTATGGATGGGGTATATGTGCAGGAGTAGATGAGAATGAGAGGGCAAAGGAAGGAGGATGTATAGTTGTGAGTAAAAGATGGAAGAGGAGCATAAGACAGTATGGATCAGTTGGGTCTAGGATTGTGTGGGTAAAGTTGAAAGTTGGAATACAAATGTGGGCGATTGTGTGTGTGTGTATGCGCCAACGCAAAATCGTGCTAGAAGAGTGAGAGAAGAGTTCTGGACAAATGTAGAAGTGTGCATGGAAAAGTTTGGAAGGAATGAGAGAGTGTTTTTGATTGGTGATATGAATGGTAAAGTTGGGAATGTGAAGGTGGATGGAATAGTTGGTGAATGGGGTGTGCCTGCTGAGATAGATGAGAATGGGAGTGCGTTAGTGGACATTTGTGCTGGGAGGGGGTTGGTGATAGCCAATACCCTCTTCAGGCATAAAATGACCCACAGGTATACATGGCGAGTGATGAGAAGGGTGGGTGGTGAACTGAATGAAAGGAAGGCAATGATTGATTATGTGTGTGTGGATGAAAGGATGCGAAGACGTGTAATGGATGCAAGAGTTTATAGAGGATGGGGGAGTGGACTTTCTGACCACTACTTGGTGGTGGCCAGAATTAGATTTCAAGTAAGATGGAGGAATAGAAGAAAGGAAAGACGAGAGGAAGGAGTAGTGGCAAGGAGAGTGGAAAGGTTAAAAGAGGATGAGAAAAAGGCAGAGTATAAGAGAGAAGTGGAGGAACGATTGGGCAAATATGAACTGGAGCAGATGGGAGACGTGGAAGGTGTGTGTAGGATATTTACGGAAGAAATATGTGCAGCATGTGATGTCGTGTGTGGAAGGAAGAGAAGACGGAGGGAGGTGCAAGGAACAGCGTGGTGGACTGAAGAGGTGAAACAGGCTGTGGCACAAAAGAAGAAAGCATACAATGAATGGATGAGAAATAGGGGCGTGGAAGAAGTTGAGAGGCGGAAGAGAGAGTTATATGTAGAAAGAAAGAAAGAGAGGTGAAAAGATTAGTAAGAGAAAGTAAGAAGAGAGTGCATGGGGAATTTGGAAGGAATTTGAGTGTAATGTGGAGGGACTGTAAGAAAATGTTCTGGAAAGAGGTGAAAAGAGTAAGACAGGGTGGAAGTGAAGTTAGCAGGGGAGTGAAAGATAAAAATGGTAGATTACTAGTGGAGAAGGGAGAAAAAGTGAGCAGATGGAGAGAACACTTTAAGGAATTGTTGAACGTAGAGGAGGGAAGTAATGCGAGTATAAGTGGCTGGGGAATGGCTGGGAGGAGGGAAGTGAGAAGAGAGGAAGAAATCAGTAGGATAGAAGTTGTGGAAGCAATGAAGTAAGTTAAATCGGGGAAAGCCCCAGGAATTGATGGAGTGTGTGGTGAAATGCTGAAGCATGGGGGAGAGATAGTAGTAGAATGGATGTGGAAGATGTGCAGATTGGCCTGGGAGGAAGGTAGAGTCCCGGAGGATTGGAAGTCAGGTATAATTATTCCCTTGTACAACGGAAAAGGGGAAAAAGAAGTGTGTGGTAATCATAGGGGCATTTGTCTTCTTAGTATAATAGGAAAAGTGTATGGTAGGATACTTATTGACAGAGTTAGAGAAAGAACACAGAAATTAGTTGGAGAAGAACAGGAGGCTTTAGGAAGGGAAGAGGTTGTGTAGATCAGATATTCTTAGATCTTTAGTGGAAAAGTTTCTAGAGAAGGGAAAGAAGTTGTACGTGGCTTTCATGGATTTGGAGAAAGCATATGACAGGGTGGATAGACAAGGATTGTGGAAAGTGTTAAGAATATATGGAGTAGATGGGAAGTTGTTGAATGCTGTGAAGAGTATGTACGATGGTGCGAAGGCTGCAGTGCATGTGGATGGTGAACTAAGTGAGTTTTTCTCTTTGAAAGTTGGGTTGAAACAGGGATGTGTCATGTCTCCATGGTTGTTCAATCTGTACATGGATGGGGTAATAAAAGAGGTACAAGGTAGGATAGTGGATGTTGGAGTGGCCCTGGTGAGAGAGGATAGTGTTTGGAAACTCCCTGTACTGTTGTCTGCAGATGATACTGTGTTATTGGGTGAAGACGAAGGGGAGCTGCAAGGCTTGGTGGATGAGTTTGGGAGAGTGTGTAAGAAACGGAATCTAAAGGTGAATGTAGGGAAGAGTAAAGTGATGGTCTTTGAGAGAGGTGAAGTCAGTGAATGTACAGCAAGGTTGGATGGTGAGGAATTGGAAAATGTGAGTACGTTTTAGTACTTGGGTAGTGTGATGAGTAAGGATGGAGGTTTGGAGGGTGAAGTGCTTGAAAGGGTACAGCAGGGAAGAAAGGTTGCTGGTTCTTTGAAATCAGTGATAAGAAACAGGGAAGTGAGCATGGAGGTGAAAAAGTTACTACATGACAGTATTGTGATACCAACTCTAACGTACGGAAGTGAAGCTTGGACGTTGTTGGAAGGACACAAGTCAAGAGTGAGAGCAGTGGAAATGAGTTATTTAAGAGGAGCCTGTGGAGTCACATGCAGAGACAGGCTGACGAATGAGGATATAAAGGAGCATTGTGGTGTTGATGTGGATGTGATAGGAAGCGTTATGAGGAACACACTGAGGTGGTTTGGCCATGTGGAGAGGATGGATGGTGAAAGACTGACGAAGAGAGTGTATGTGAGTGAGGTGGAGGGAGAAAGAGGGAGAGGGAGGCCGAGGATGAGATGGAGGGATGAGGTGGAGAGGTATATGAGAGAGGGGGGTGTGAGTTGGGAGCAG
>NW_027642323.1:0-4995 GCF_032717465.1 Coenobita brevimanus | reverse complement strand
GAGTCCCGGAGGATTGGAAGTCAGGTATAATTATTCCCTTGTACAACGGAAAAGGGGAAAAAGAAGTGTGTGGTAATCATAGGGGCATTTGTCTTCTTAGTATAATAGGAAAAGTGTATGGTAGGATACTTATTGACAGAGTTAGAGAAAGAACACAGAAATTAGTTGGAGAAGAACAGGGAGGCTTTAGGAAGGGAAGAGGTTGTGTAGATCAGATATTCTTAGATCTTTAGTGGAAAAGTTTCTAGAGAAGGGAAAGAAGTTGTACGTGGCTTTCATGGATTTGGAGAAAGCATATGACAGGGTGGATAGACAAGGATTGTGGAAAGTGTTAAGAATATATGGAGTAGATGGGAAGTTGTTGAATGCTGTGAAGAGTATGTACGATGGTGCGAAGGCTGCAGTGCATGTGGATGGTGAACTAAGTGAGTTTTTCTCTTTGAAAGTTGGGTTGAAACAGGGATGTGTCATGTCTCCATGGTTGTTCAATCTGTACATGGATGGGGTAATAAAAGAGGTACAAGGTAGGATAGTGGATGTTGGAGTGGCCCTGGTGAGAGAGGATAGTGTTTGGAAACTCCCTGTACTGTTGTCTGCAGATGATACTGTGTTATTGGGTGAAGACGAAGGGGAGCTGCAAGGCTTGGTGGATGAGTTTGGGAGAGTGTGTAAGAAACGGAATCTAAAGGTGAATGTAGGGAAGAGTAAAGTGATGGTCTTTGAGAGAGGTGAAGTCAGTGAATGTACAGCAAGGTTGGATGGTGAGGAATTGGAAAATGTGAGTACGTTTTAGTACTTGGGTAGTGTGATGAGTAAGGATGGAGGTTTGGAGGGTGAAGTGCTTGAAAGGGTACAGCAGGGAAGAAAGGTTGCTGGTTCTTTGAAATCAGTGATAAGAAACAGGGAAGTGAGCATGGAGGTGAAAAAGTTACTACATGACAGTATTGTGATACCAACTCTAACGTACGGAAGTGAAGCTTGGACGTTGTTGGAAGGACACAAGTCAAGAGTGAGAGCAGTGGAAATGAGTTATTTAAGAGGAGCCTGTGGAGTCACATGCAGAGACAGGCTGACGAATGAGGATATAAAGGAGCATTGTGGTGTTGATGTGGATGTGATAGGAAGCGTTATGAGGAACACACTGAGGTGGTTTGGCCATGTGGAGAGGATGGATGGTGAAAGACTGACGAAGAGAGTGTATGTGAGTGAGGTGGAGGGAGAAAGAGGGAGAGGGAGGCCGAGGATGAGATGGAGGGATGAGGTGGAGAGGTATATGAGAGAGGGGGGTGTGAGTTGGGAGCAGGGGAGTGAAATGGCGGGGGACAGGGCGACTTGGAGGCGATTTGTTTGTGGCCACCCCAAATGGGATTGAGGCGTCTGGCAATAGATAGAGAGATAGACTAAGAGGAAACTACTCGTCATGGAAAGAAGTGACTAGTGGAGTACCACAGGGTTCAGTGCTGGCACCAATCATGTTTTTAGTGTATATAAATGATATAAACAGTAACACTGGAAATGAGAGCTATCTGAATACGTTTGCAGATGATGCAAAACTACATAGGAGAATTACAAACACAGACTCCTGTAAAGAGCTACAAGAAGAATTAAATAGACTTCATGAATGGAGTAATACATGGCAAATGGAATTCAATGTGGACAAGTGTCATGTAATCAAGTTTGGTAAAAGTGGAAAAAGACCTGATTGGAATTATACGTTAGGAAATAAAACCCTATACACATCAGAAAGAGAGAAGGACCTAGGTGTGATTATCAATAACAGATTATCTCCGGATGACCACATCAGCGAGAAGGTACGGAACATGTATACACTGCTTGCAAATATGAGAATAGCATTCACGTACATTAATGAAGACATGCTAAGAAGGATAATAACATCATTCATTAGACCAACCCTGGAATATGCTTCAGTAGTCTGGAGTCCTCATCTCAAAAAACACATAGATAAGATTGAAAAAGTTCAAAGGGCCGCTGCAAGATGGATACCAAGCTTAAGGGACCTAAGCTACGAAGAAAGACTAAATAAACTGAATCTACCAACACTACAGGAGAGAAGGAAAAGAGGTGACATGATAATGCTATATAAGTGCATATCAGGGAAGGAGAAAATAGACATAAATAATTACTTAACATATGGAGAAGCATCAGCAAGAGGACACTGCAAAAACCTGCATAAGAAGAGAGGTGATAAAGACGTAAGGAAATTCAGTTTCCCAAACAGAGCAATTGATCAATGGAATGCACTGCCGAATGAAATAGTGTGTGCCAAAACAATTCACAAATTTAAGGATATGTACGATAAATATGGTTTAAGACACGGGGACAGTACGAGCTTGACTCATTCCTGTAAAGATACAATTAGGTAAGAACATACATGCATATATCCATATGCACACATGCAAGGGCAAACACACACACACACACACACACACACACACACACACACACACACACACACACACACCAGGCACGGTTTCTGGGTAGGGAAGGGTGTGAGAGGCATATGCCCCCGTATTTTCGGCAAACCAATGAGTATTTATAATAAATGAACTATGACACCAAAGTATAAGTATTATGTATCTTACATAAATGCTTTCATGGAATCATTTCGATGAAAAGAGGGATCTGGTCATAAACTGTGGAGGGTTTGACAATGAGTTATCAAGAACTGATACTTGTAACGCCCCAAAAAATCATGCCACCGTTTTCCAGAGTGCTGCATCCAGGCCTGACCAACCCCCTTCCCCATCAACTCATCCTCCCTCCGACACCCAGATATAGATCTAAATCCCCCCCCCCCTCCACACACACACACACACACACACACACACACAATATCCATGCATATGTTTCTTTGCGGTAATAATTATGATGCTTTTCACTTCTGCTCAGATTCCGTTGCTTTCTGCATCTAAAATCCCAGCCTCTGACTGGTGAAAGTTGGACCCATTTGTTCCTTGCACATGTAGTAAGACTTCACATCCTCAAGTACGATGATGTCTAATTCTTTTGTTTTCTCATTATTAGTACGATTTTACTTGGTAGATATATTACTGAGATGTACAGTATTAGTACGGAATGAACCCCTCCCATCTTGAGGTAATGCATAACTTATATATGATTGCCTGGTGGCAGTCAGTAATTTGTATGACATAATCATGATGAAGGGGACACTGATACTTTATGGAATGTTTATGCCAAAAGTATGATGTTGGATGTCAGTTAGGGCAACCACTGTCTTAGTATGTGGTGGTTCTTGGGTATTGAGCCCATGACCTGTTCTCTGTAATTATTATTATTGTATTATAAACTCCCTGGGGGTAGGGGGGGTTTTCAAGAATACTCCCCCAGTATCCCTGCTTATCGTAGAAGGCGACTAAAAGGGTTGGCGGAGGGTTAGTGCCCCTCCCCGGAAAACAACTAACTAAAAAAACAAACAATAAGCCTCGGACAAGGACTGACCAAACGATGACGACCAAGGACCGGACAACGGACATGATTATCGGAACATGGAATGTAAGGGGAGCGAATGATGAGGTGAAAGAGAGAGAGATTGTCCAGGTGCTTGAGGGTGCGAAAGTGGATGTATGTGGAATAACTGAAACAAAATGGAGAGGAGAAAGTGTGAGAGAATGGGGGTATGGATGGGGTATATGTGCAGGAGTAGATGAGAATGAGAGGGCAAAGGAAGGAGGATGTATAGTTGTGAGTAAAAGATGGAAGAGGAGCATAAGACAGTATGGATCAGTTGGGTCTAGGATTGTGTGGGTAAAGTTGAAAGTTGGAATACAAATGTGGGCGATTGTGTGTGTGTGTGTGTATGCGCCAACGCAAAATCGTGCTAGAAGAGTGAGAGAAGAGTTCTGGACAAATGTAGAAGTGTGCATGGAAAAGTTTGGAAGGAATGAGAGAGTGTTTTTGATTGGTGATATGAATGGTAAAGTTGGGAATGTGAAGGTGGATGGAATAGTTGGTGAATGGGGTGTGCCTGCTGAGATAGATGAGAATGGGAGTGCGTTAGTGGACATTTGTGCTGGGAGGGGGTTGGTGATAGCCAATACCCTCTTCAGGCATAAAATGACCCACAGGTATACATGGCGAGTGATGAGAAGGGTGGGTGGTGAACTGAATGAAAGGAAGGCAATGATTGATTATGTGTGTGTGGATGAAAGGATGCGAAGATGTGTAATGGATGCAAGAGTTTATAGAGGATGGGGGAGTGGACTTTCTGACCACTACTTGGTGGTGGCCAGAATTAGATTTCAAGTAAGATGGAGGAATAGAAGAAAGGAAAGACGAGAGGAAGGAGTAGTGGCAAGGAGAGTGGAAAGGTTAAAAGAGGATGAGAAAAAGGCAGAGTATAAGAGAGAAGTGGAGGAACGATTGGGCAAATATGAACTGGAGCAGATGGGAGACGTGGAAGGTGTGTGTAGGATATTTACGGAAGAAATATGTGCAGCATGTGATGTCGTGTGTGGAAGGAAGAGAAGACGGAGGGAGGTGCAAGGAACAGCGTGGTGGACTGAAGAGGTGAAACAGGCTGTGGCACAAAAGAAGAAAGCATACAATGAATGGATGAGAAATAGGGGCGTGGAAGAAGTTGAGAGGCGGAAGAGAGAGTTATATGTAGAAAGAAAGAAAGAGAGGTGAAAAGATTAGTAAGAGAAAGTAAGAAGAGAGTGCATGGGGAATTTGGAAGGAATTTGAGTGTAATGTGGAGGGACTGTAAGAAAATGTTCTGGAAAGAGGTGAAAAGAGTAAGACAGGGTGGAAGTGAAGTTAGCAGGGGAGTGAAAGATAAAAATGGTAGATTACTAGTGGAGAAGGGAGAAAAAGTGAGCAGATGGAGAGAACACTTTAAGGAATTGTTGAACGTAGAGGAGGGAAGTAATGCGAGTATAAGTGGCTGGGGAATGGCTGGGAGGAGGGAAGTGAGAAGAGAGGAAGAAATCAGTAGGATAGAAGTTGTGGAAGCAA
>NW_027642322.1:0-24990 GCF_032717465.1 Coenobita brevimanus | reverse complement strand
AGTTCCACTGTTAGTTCACTGATGGTTGTGTCTTTCTTATTGGCCTCCCTTCCCAGTTTTTCTATCTCTTCCTTTTGCAAGTGCATTTGCTTCTTTATTTCATCAATTTCATTTTTGAAAGCCATTTCTAGTTTGTGTACACGTTCAACCAGTCTATTGTGAGTCTCCATTTCAACCAGTTCTTGGTAGAAATCATCATTTTGCTTTTTACTTTTATCCCTTTTCTTTTCCAAATTTGTTTTACTGAAGCATGGATCCATTTTGTAATACTAAATGAACAGAGTGTGTACTTACAAAGTATGCACGCTTTCCCCGTGTTGCTGTAGTATGAACAAACCCAGCTGACTCAACGCATCGTTGTTCTTTGTTGTTTGAACCAGTCTTATTTAAACTTATTATTTCTTTTCCTTTTAATAATGAAAAACCATTTAGTCTAACCTGGTAACGAGCTTGACTCATTCAAAGATACTAATTTAGGTAATGCCACTGGCCGTGTTGGTCCGGTACGGAGAGCCGATGCCGCACGTCTGCCTCCTTTGACTGCCTCTGTGTGTGTGTGTGTGTGTGTGTGTTCTTACCTAATTGTTCTTACCTAATTGTATCTTTACAGGAATGAGTCAAGCTCGTACTGTCCCGTGTCTTAAACCATATTTATCGTACATATCCTTAAATTTGTGAATTGTTTTGGCACACACTATTTCATTCGGTAGTGCATTCCATTGATCAATTGCTCTGTTTGGGAAACTGAATTTCCTTACGTCTTTATCACCTCTCTTCTTATGCAATTTTTTGCAGTGTCCTCTTGCTGATGCTTCTCCATATGTTAAGTAATCATTTATGTCTATTTTTTCCTTTCCTGATATGCATTTATATAGCATTATCATGTCACCTCTTTTCCTTCTCTCCTGTAGTGTTGGTAGCTTCAGTTTATTTAGTCTTTCTTCGTAGCTTAGGTCCCTTAAGCTTGGTATCCATCTTGTAGCGGCCCTTTGAACTTTTTCAATCTTGTCTCTGTGCTTTTTGAGATGAGGACTCCAGACTACTGATGCATATTCCAGGGTTGGTTTAATGAATGATGTTATTATCCTTCTTAGCATGTCTTCATTTATGTATGTGAATGCTATTCTCATATTTGCAAGCAGTGTATACATGTTCCGTACCTTCTCGCTGATGTGGTCAGCCGGAGATAGTCTGTTATTGATAATCACACCTAGGTCTTTCTCTCTTTCTGATGTGTATAGGGTTTTATTTCCTAACTTATAATCCCAATCAGGTCTTTTTCCACTTTTACCAAACTTGATTACATGACACTTGTCCACATTGAATTCCATTTGCCATGCACTACTCCATTCATGAAGTTTATTTAATTCTTCTTGTAGCTCCCTACAAGAGTCTGTGCTAGTAATTCTCCTTTGTATTTTTGCATCATCTGCAAACATATTCAGATAGCTCTCATTTCCAGTGTTACTGTTTACATCATTTATATACACTAAAAACATGAATGGTGCCAGCACTGAACCCTGTGGTACTCCACTAGTCACTTCTTTCCATGATGAGTAGTTTCCTCTTAGTACTGTCCTCATTTCTCTTTTTATGAGAAAGTCTTGCATCCAACAAAACAGTTTGCCTCGAATTCCTCCTTGATGGTACAGCTTCCATAAAAGTCTTTGGTGTGGTACTGTGTCAAAAGCTTTCTTGAAATCTAAATAGATACTGTCCACCCATCCTTCCCTTTCCTGTATTGTGTTTGTTACTCTGTCATAGTAGCTCAACAGATTAGTAACACATGATTTTCCTTTTCTGAAACCAAACTGTCTTTCTGTTATCATACTGTGTTCTTCTAGATGATTTACCCAAGCTTTTCTTATAAGTTTTTCTAATACATTGCTTACAACACTGGTCAGTGATACTGGTCGGTAGTTGAGAGGATTTTGTCTATTTCCTTTCTTGAATAAGAGGACTATATTTGCTTTTTTCCAAATATCAGGTAGTTTCCCTTGACTCAAGGATTTCTTGAAAATTAAAAATAATGGTTTACTTAACTCCTTTGCACATTCTCGTAACACCCAACATGAAATTTCATCAGGACCACTTGCTTTTCCTCTGTCTAATCTACTTAACTCCTCCTGTATTACTTTTTCTGCTATTTGTATATCTGGTAGTATGTGTGGACATGCGTGTTCCACATATTCCCTCTCAAAATTTTTTTCTTCTGTAAAAACTAATTGGAAATTCTTATTTAGTGCTTCACAAATATCTTTCTCTTGTGTATAAGTGATTCCCTCGTCCGTGATGGATTGTATTATATCCTTTACTTTGGTTTTGCTTCTGATATAACTGTAAAACAGCTTTGGTTGATCACTACTTTTATTTATTATATCCTCCTCAAACTGTTTTTGGGCTTCCCTCCTTATTCTTGTATAGTCGTTTCTTGCCTGTTTGTAATTATTATACGCCCTTTCACTATTGTGTCTTCTGTATCTATTCCACAACAAATCTCGTCTTTCTTCTGATTTTTTACATTCTGTATTGAACCATTTCTGTATTTTCTTATCTGCTTCTTTGTGCTGTGGGATGTACTTCTGGACTCCTATTTCATAAAATTCACAAAAATTTTTATATACAGCATTCAAATCTTGTCCTCTAAGCTCATTTTCCCAATCAACTCCTAAGAAATACTTCTTTAGGTCTTGATAATTTCCCTTTTTATAGTTTAGGCTCTTTTTGTAACTGTCATTGCTGTTTACTATGTCATATGCTATCCTGAAGTTATAATTTAGTACTGCATGATCACTTTTGCCGAGTGGAGGGTGATATATTAAACTGTCAATGTCATTTTCTTGCCTAGTAAATATTAGATCTAGCACTGAAGGTACATCAAGTCCTCTTTTTCTAGTGGTTTCCCTCACATGTTGCGTTAAGAAAAACTCTTGTACGAGATCCAGGAGCTTTTGGTCCCAACAGCTTTCTCGGCTATTTATATCTAGAGTATTCCAATTTATATTTGTATTGAAATCCCCAGTTAGTATAATTCTTTCCGATTTCTCTTCCATTTTATGTAGCAAGGATCTTATACTCTGAATTGTACTCTCTGCCAGGTCCTCATATTCGTCTCTTTCCCATGTGTTTGATCTGGGTGGCATATACAAATTGGCTACAATTACTTTACCTTCAGATGTGTCGATCTCTACTGCAATCAGTTCTACTTGTGATGGTATATCTAGGTTTATTTCCTTGACTTTTAGATTTTTCTTAGTTAATATTATAATTCCTCCTCCTTTTTTTAAATTTCTGTCTCTTCTCCATATATTGTATTCCTCTAAGTTTAGTATGTCATTGGATATCCTTGGTGTTAATTTTGTCTCAGTTAGGCATATTATTTGTGGTTCATTTTCTCTGACATAATCATTCATCTCTAGTAATTTAGATACCATTCCATCCACATTTGAGTACATCAACTTTATCATCTTGTTTATATACTTGTCATGACATGGTTCTACTAACTTCCTCCTTTTTCTTCCATCCTGTTTGTGTACCACTTTCGTACCTGCAATCCTATTACTTTGTAAAAAAATTTCTTCTTGTCCTCTTCTGATCTTCCCTCATTTTTTGTTTTTGCTTCCTCCCTTTTCTCTTTCAGTAATTCCAGTTCCTCTTGTGTTAGGCATCTTTTTATCCATACATTTTTGAACTCCTCTTTTTCCTTAAGATTCTTTGCATTTTTTAGTATCTCTTCCACAGTGTTTACACTCTGGAAAGTCACCTTTAGAGGTCTTGTCTTGCTTCTCTCGTATTTCCCTAACCTTTTGTGTTCCTCTATGTCTTTACTACAGATTTCCTCTGATACTTCTTTCAGTAAGCTCATTACATTTGCCATCTCCTTCTTGTCTCTTGTGATCTTGTTTTTAACTTCATCCTCTTCTATACCAGTGATTACTATTGATTTATTTATTTCTACTGAATCTCTGACTAACTTTGGATTGTTTTGGGTTATTCTTTTCACTTCCTTTTTAATGTTTTTTTCCTCCACCCTTGTTTCTAAGTCTTTCTTTACTTTCACCATTTCAGCATACGTGATTTCTACATCATTTTTGTAGCTTTGCACAGCTTCATTCACCTGTGTTATCTTCTCCTCAATATCACTGCTCTGGTCCATAAGACTGCTTGCTTGTCTAATTGTCTCTGTGTCATTTTTTAACTCTTCCATAACACTCTCGTGATTAACTACTGTACTTCCCATTTCACTCACTTTCTTCCTAAGCGTCTTCAGTTCCACTGTTAGTTCACTGATGGTTGTGTCTTTCTTATTGGCCTCCCTTCCCAGTTTTTCTATCTCTTCCTTTTGCAAGTGCATTTGCTTCTTTATTTCATCAATTTCATTTTTGAAAGCCATTTCTAGTTTGTGTACACGTTCAACCAGTCTATTGTGAGTCTCCATTTCAACCAGTTCTTGGTAGAAATCATCATTTTGCTTTTTACTTTTATCCCTTTTCTTTTCCAAATTTGTTTTACTGAAGCATGGATCCATTTTGTAATACTAAATGAACAGAGTGTGTACTTACAAAGTATGCACGCTTTCCCCGTGTTGCTGTAGTATGAACAAACCCAGCTGACTCAACGCATCGTTGTTCTTTGTTGTTTGAACCAGTCTTATTTAAACTTATTATTTCTTTTCCTTTTAATAATGAAAAACCATTTAGTCTAACCTGGTAACGAGCTTGACTCATTCAAAGATACTTATTTAGGTAATGCCTCTGGCCGTGTTGGTCCGGTACGGAGAGCCGATGCCGCACGTCTGCCTCCTTTGACTGCCTCTGTGTGTGTGTGTGTGTGTGTGTGTGTGTGTGTGTTCTTACCTAATTGTTCTTACCTAATTGTATCTTTACAGGAATGAGTCAAGCTCGTACTGTCCCGTGTCTTAAACCATATTTATCGTACATATCCTTAAATTTGTGAATTGTTTTGGCACACACTATTTCATTCGGTAGTGCATTCCATTGATCAATTGCTCTGTTTGGGAAACTGAATTTCCTTACGTCTTTATCACCTCTCTTCTTATGCAATTTTTTGCAGTGTCCTCTTGCTGATGCTTCTCCATATGTTAAGTAATCATTTATGTCTATTTTTTCCTTTCCTGATATGCATTTATATAGCATTATCATGTCACCTCTTTTCCTTCTCTCCTGTAGTGTTGGTAGCTTCAGTTTATTTAGTCTTTCTTCGTAGCTTAGGTCCCTTAAGCTTGGTATCCATCTTGTAGCGGCCCTTTGAACTTTTTCAATCTTGTCTCTGTGCTTTTTGAGATGAGGACTCCAGACTACTGATGCATATTCCAGGGTTGGTTTAATGAATGATGTTATTATCCTTCTTAGCATGTCTTCATTTATGTATGTGAATGCTATTCTCATATTTGCAAGCAGTGTATACATGTTCCGTACCTTCTCGCTGATGTGGTCAGCCGGAGATAGTCTGTTATTGATAATCACACCTAGGTCTTTCTCTCTTTCTGATGTGTATAGGGTTTTATTTCCTAACTTATAATCCCAATCAGGTCTTTTTCCACTTTTACCAAACTTGATTACATGACACTTGTCCACATTGAATTCCATTTGCCATGCACTACTCCATTCATGAAGTTTATTTAATTCTTCTTGTAGCTCCCTACAAGAGTCTGTGCTAGTAATTCTCCTTTGTATTTTTGCATCATCTGCAAACATATTCAGATAGCTCTCATTTCCAGTGTTACTGTTTACATCATTTATATACACTAAAAACATGAATGGTGCCAGCACTGAACCCTGTGGTACTCCACTAGTCACTTCTTTCCATGATGAGTAGTTTCCTCTTAGTACTGTCCTCATTTCTCTTTTTATGAGAAAGTCTTGCATCCAACAAAACAGTTTGCCTCGAATTCCTCCTTGATGGTACAGCTTCCATAAAAGTCTTTGGTGTGGTACTGTGTCAAAAGCTTTCTTGAAATCTAAATAGATACTGTCCACCCATCCTTCCCTTTCCTGTATTGTGTTTGTTACTCTGTCATAGTAGCTCAACAGATTAGTAACACATGATTTTCCTTTTCTGAAACCAAACTGTCTTTCTGTTATCATACTGTGTTCTTCTAGATGATTTACCCAAGCTTTTCTTATAAGTTTTTCTAATACATTGCTTACAACACTGGTCAGTGATACTGGTCGGTAGTTGAGAGGATTTTGTCTATTTCCTTTCTTGAATAAGAGGACTATATTTGCTTTTTTCCAAATATCAGGTAGTTTCCCTTGACTCAAGGATTTCTTGAAAATTAAAAATAATGGTTTACTTAACTCCTTTGCACATTCTCGTAACACCCAACATGAAATTTCATCAGGACCACTTGCTTTTCCTCTGTCTAATCTACTTAACTCCTCCTGTATTACTTTTTCTGCTATTTGTATATCTGGTAGTATGTGTGGACATGCGTGTTCCACATATTCCCTCTCAAAATTTTTTTCTTCTGTAAAAACTAATTGGAAATTCTTATTTAGTGCTTCACAAATATCTTTCTCTTGTGTATAAGTGATTCCCTCGTCCGTGATGGATTGTATTATATCCTTTACTTTGGTTTTGCTTCTGATATAACTGTAAAACAGCTTTGGTTGATCACTACTTTTATTTATTATATCCTCCTCAAACTGTTTTTGGGCTTCCCTCCTTATTCTTGTATAGTCGTTTCTTGCCTGTTTGTAATTATTATACGCCCTTTCACTATTGTGTCTTCTGTATCTATTCCACAACAAATCTCGTCTTTCTTCTGATTTTTTACATTCTGTATTGAACCATTTCTGTATTTTCTTATCTGCTTCTTTGTGCTGTGGGATGTACTTCTGGACTCCTATTTCATAAAATTCACAAAAATTTTTATATACAGCATTCAAATCTTGTCCTCTAAGCTCATTTTCCCAATCAACTCCTAAGAAATACTTCTTTAGGTCTTGATAATTTCCCTTTTTATAGTTTAGGCTCTTTTTGTAACTGTCATTGCTGTTTACTATGTCATATGCTATCCTGAAGTTATAATTTAGTACTGCATGATCACTTTTGCCGAGTGGAGGGTGATATATTAAACTGTCAATGTCATTTTCTTGCCTAGTAAATATTAGATCTAGCACTGAAGGTACATCAAGTCCTCTTTTTCTAGTGGTTTCCCTCACATGTTGCGTTAAGAAAAACTCTTGTACGAGATCCAGGAGCTTTTGGTCCCAACAGCTTTCTCGGCTATTTATATCTAGAGTATTCCAATTTATATTTGTATTGAAATCCCCAGTTAGTATAATTCTTTCCGATTTCTCTTCCATTTTATGTAGCAAGGATCTTATACTCTGAATTGTACTCTCTGCCAGGTCCTCATATTCGTCTCTTTCCCATGTGTTTGATCTGGGTGGCATATACAAATTGGCTACAATTACTTTACCTTCAGATGTGTCGATCTCTACTGCAATCAGTTCTACTTGTGATGGTATATCTAGGTTTATTTCCTTGACTTTTAGATTTTTCTTAGTTAATATTATAATTCCTCCTCCTTTTTTTAAATTTCTGTCTCTTCTCCATATATTGTATTCCTCTAAGTTTAGTATGTCATTGGATATCCTTGGTGTTAATTTTGTCTCAGTTAGGCATATTATTTGTGGTTCATTTTCTCTGACATAATCATTCATCTCTAGTAATTTAGATACCATTCCATCCACATTTGAGTACATCAACTTTATCATCTTGTTTATATACTTGTCATGACATGGTTCTACTAACTTCCTCCTTTTTCTTCCATCCTGTTTGTGTACCACTTTCGTACCTGCAATCCTATTACTTTGTAAAAAAATTTCTTCTTGTCCTCTTCTGATCTTCCCTCATTTTTTGTTTTTGCTTCCTCCCTTTTCTCTTTCAGTAATTCCAGTTCCTCTTGTGTTAGGCATCTTTTTATCCATACATTTTTGAACTCCTCTTTTTCCTTAAGATTCTTTGCATTTTTTAGTATCTCTTCCACAGTGTTTACACTCTGGAAAGTCACCTTTAGAGGTCTTGTCTTGCTTCTCTCGTATTTCCCTAACCTTTTGTGTTCCTCTATGTCTTTACTACAGATTTCCTCTGATACTTCTTTCAGTAAGCTCATTACATTTGCCATCTCCTTCTTGTCTCTTGTGATCTTGTTTTTAACTTCATCCTCTTCTATACCAGTGATTACTATTGATTTATTTATTTCTACTGAATCTCTGACTAACTTTGGATTGTTTTGGGTTATTCTTTTCACTTCCTTTTTAATGTTTTTTTCCTCCACCCTTGTTTCTAAGTCTTTCTTTACTTTCACCATTTCAGCATACGTGATTTCTACATCATTTTTGTAGCTTTGCACAGCTTCATTCACCTGTGTTATCTTCTCCTCAATATCACTGCTCTGGTCCATAAGACTGCTTGCTTGTCTAATTGTCTCTGTGTCATTTTTTAACTCTTCCATAACACTCTCGTGATTAACTACTGTACTTCCCATTTCACTCACTTTCTTCCTAAGCGTCTTCAGTTCCACTGTTAGTTCACTGATGGTTGTGTCTTTCTTATTGGCCTCCCTTCCCAGTTTTTCTATCTCTTCCTTTTGCAAGTGCATTTGCTTCTTTATTTCATCAATTTCATTTTTGAAAGCCATTTCTAGTTTGTGTACACGTTCAACCAGTCTATTGTGAGTCTCCATTTCAACCAGTTCTTGGTAGAAATCATCATTTTGCTTTTTACTTTTATCCCTTTTCTTTTCCAAATTTGTTTTACTGAAGCATGGATCCATTTTGTAATACTAAATGAACAGAGTGTGTACTTACAAAGTATGCACGCTTTCCCCGTGTTGCTGTAGTATGAACAAACCCAGCTGACTCAACGCATCGTTGTTCTTTGTTGTTTGAACCAGTCTTATTTAAACTTATTATTTCTTTTCCTTTTAATAATGAAAAACCATTTAGTCTAACCTGGTAACGAGCTTGACTCATTCAAAGATACTTATTTAGGTAATGCCACTGGCCGTGTTGGTCCGGTACGGAGAGCCGATGCCGCACGTCTGCCTCCTTTGACTGCCTCTGTGTGTGTGTGTGTGTGTGTGTGTGTGTGTGTTCTTACCTAATTGTTCTTACCTAATTGTATCTTTACAGGAATGAGTCAAGCTCGTACTGTCCCGTGTCTTAAACCATATTTATCGTACATATCCTTAAATTTGTGAATTGTTTTGGCACACACTATTTCATTCGGTAGTGCATTCCATTGATCAATTGCTCTGTTTGGGAAACTGAATTTCCTTACGTCTTTATCACCTCTCTTCTTATGCAATTTTTTGCAGTGTCCTCTTGCTGATGCTTCTCCATATGTTAAGTAATCATTTATGTCTATTTTTTCCTTTCCTGATATGCATTTATATAGCATTATCATGTCACCTCTTTTCCTTCTCTCCTGTAGTGTTGGTAGCTTCAGTTTATTTAGTCTTTCTTCGTAGCTTAGGTCCCTTAAGCTTGGTATCCATCTTGTAGCGGCCCTTTGAACTTTTTCAATCTTGTCTCTGTGCTTTTTGAGATGAGGACTCCAGACTACTGATGCATATTCCAGGGTTGGTTTAATGAATGATGTTATTATCCTTCTTAGCATGTCTTCATTTATGTATGTGAATGCTATTCTCATATTTGCAAGCAGTGTATACATGTTCCGTACCTTCTCGCTGATGTGGTCAGCCGGAGATAGTCTGTTATTGATAATCACACCTAGGTCTTTCTCTCTTTCTGATGTGTATAGGGTTTTATTTCCTAACTTATAATCCCAATCAGGTCTTTTTCCACTTTTACCAAACTTGATTACATGACACTTGTCCACATTGAATTCCATTTGCCATGCACTACTCCATTCATGAAGTTTATTTAATTCTTCTTGTAGCTCCCTACAAGAGTCTGTGCTAGTAATTCTCCTTTGTATTTTTGCATCATCTGCAAACATATTCAGATAGCTCTCATTTCCAGTGTTACTGTTTACATCATTTATATACACTAAAAACATGAATGGTGCCAGCACTGAACCCTGTGGTACTCCACTAGTCACTTCTTTCCATGATGAGTAGTTTCCTCTTAGTACTGTCCTCATTTCTCTTTTTATGAGAAAGTCTTGCATCCAACAAAACAGTTTGCCTCGAATTCCTCCTTGATGGTACAGCTTCCATAAAAGTCTTTGGTGTGGTACTGTGTCAAAAGCTTTCTTGAAATCTAAATAGATACTGTCCACCCATCCTTCCCTTTCCTGTATTGTGTTTGTTACTCTGTCATAGTAGCTCAACAGATTAGTAACACATGATTTTCCTTTTCTGAAACCAAACTGTCTTTCTGTTATCATACTGTGTTCTTCTAGATGATTTACCCAAGCTTTTCTTATAAGTTTTTCTAATACATTGCTTACAACACTGGTCAGTGATACTGGTCGGTAGTTGAGAGGATTTTGTCTATTTCCTTTCTTGAATAAGAGGACTATATTTGCTTTTTTCCAAATATCAGGTAGTTTCCCTTGACTCAAGGATTTCTTGAAAATTAAAAATAATGGTTTACTTAACTCCTTTGCACATTCTCGTAACACCCAACATGAAATTTCATCAGGACCACTTGCTTTTCCTCTGTCTAATCTACTTAACTCCTCCTGTATTACTTTTTCTGCTATTTGTATATCTGGTAGTATGTGTGGACATGCGTGTTCCACATATTCCCTCTCAAAATTTTTTTCTTCTGTAAAAACTAATTGGAAATTCTTATTTAGTGCTTCACAAATATCTTTCTCTTGTGTATAAGTGATTCCCTCGTCCGTGATGGATTGTATTATATCCTTTACTTTGGTTTTGCTTCTGATATAACTGTAAAACAGCTTTGGTTGATCACTACTTTTATTTATTATATCCTCCTCAAACTGTTTTTGGGCTTCCCTCCTTATTCTTGTATAGTCGTTTCTTGCCTGTTTGTAATTATTATACGCCCTTTCACTATTGTGTCTTCTGTATCTATTCCACAACAAATCTCGTCTTTCTTCTGATTTTTTACATTCTGTATTGAACCATTTCTGTATTTTCTTATCTGCTTCTTTGTGCTGTGGGATGTACTTCTGGACTCCTATTTCATAAAATTCACAAAAATTTTTATATACAGCATTCAAATCTTGTCCTCTAAGCTCATTTTCCCAATCAACTCCTAAGAAATACTTCTTTAGGTCTTGATAATTTCCCTTTTTATAGTTTAGGCTCTTTTTGTAACTGTCATTGCTGTTTACTATGTCATATGCTATCCTGAAGTTATAATTTAGTACTGCATGATCACTTTTGCCGAGTGGAGGGTGATATATTAAACTGTCAATGTCATTTTCTTGCCTAGTAAATATTAGATCTAGCACTGAAGGTACATCAAGTCCTCTTTTTCTAGTGGTTTCCCTCACATGTTGCGTTAAGAAAAACTCTTGTACGAGATCCAGGAGCTTTTGGTCCCAACAGCTTTCTCGGCTATTTATATCTAGAGTATTCCAATTTATATTTGTATTGAAATCCCCAGTTAGTATAATTCTTTCCGATTTCTCTTCCATTTTATGTAGCAAGGATCTTATACTCTGAATTGTACTCTCTGCCAGGTCCTCATATTCGTCTCTTTCCCATGTGTTTGATCTGGGTGGCATATACAAATTGGCTACAATTACTTTACCTTCAGATGTGTCGATCTCTACTGCAATCAGTTCTACTTGTGATGGTATATCTAGGTTTATTTCCTTGACTTTTAGATTTTTCTTAGTTAATATTATAATTCCTCCTCCTTTTTTTAAATTTCTGTCTCTTCTCCATATATTGTATTCCTCTAAGTTTAGTATGTCATTGGATATCCTTGGTGTTAATTTTGTCTCAGTTAGGCATATTATTTGTGGTTCATTTTCTCTGACATAATCATTCATCTCTAGTAATTTAGATACCATTCCATCCACATTTGAGTACATCAACTTTATCATCTTGTTTATATACTTGTCATGACATGGTTCTACTAACTTCCTCCTTTTTCTTCCATCCTGTTTGTGTACCACTTTCGTACCTGCAATCCTATTACTTTGTAAAAAAATTTCTTCTTGTCCTCTTCTGATCTTCCCTCATTTTTTGTTTTTGCTTCCTCCCTTTTCTCTTTCAGTAATTCCAGTTCCTCTTGTGTTAGGCATCTTTTTATCCATACATTTTTGAACTCCTCTTTTTCCTTAAGATTCTTTGCATTTTTTAGTATCTCTTCCACAGTGTTTACACTCTGGAAAGTCACCTTTAGAGGTCTTGTCTTGCTTCTCTCGTATTTCCCTAACCTTTTGTGTTCCTCTATGTCTTTACTACAGATTTCCTCTGATACTTCTTTCAGTAAGCTCATTACATTTGCCATCTCCTTCTTGTCTCTTGTGATCTTGTTTTTAACTTCATCCTCTTCTATACCAGTGATTACTATTGATTTATTTATTTCTACTGAATCTCTGACTAACTTTGGATTGTTTTGGGTTATTCTTTTCACTTCCTTTTTAATGTTTTTTTCCTCCACCCTTGTTTCTAAGTCTTTCTTTACTTTCACCATTTCAGCATACGTGATTTCTACATCATTTTTGTAGCTTTGCACAGCTTCATTCACCTGTGTTATCTTCTCCTCAATATCACTGCTCTGGTCCATAAGACTGCTTGCTTGTCTAATTGTCTCTGTGTCATTTTTTAACTCTTCCATAACACTCTCGTGATTAACTACTGTACTTCCCATTTCACTCACTTTCTTCCTAAGCGTCTTCAGTTCCACTGTTAGTTCACTGATGGTTGTGTCTTTCTTATTGGCCTCCCTTCCCAGTTTTTCTATCTCTTCCTTTTGCAAGTGCATTTGCTTCTTTATTTCATCAATTTCATTTTTGAAAGCCATTTCTAGTTTGTGTACACGTTCAACCAGTCTATTGTGAGTCTCCATTTCAACCAGTTCTTGGTAGAAATCATCATTTTGCTTTTTACTTTTATCCCTTTTCTTTTCCAAATTTGTTTTACTGAAGCATGGATCCATTTTGTAATACTAAATGAACAGAGTGTGTACTTACAAAGTATGCACGCTTTCCCCGTGTTGCTGTAGTATGAACAAACCCAGCTGACTCAACGCATCGTTGTTCTTTGTTGTTTGAACCAGTCTTATTTAAACTTATTATTTCTTTTCCTTTTAATAATGAAAAACCATTTAGTCTAACCTGGTAACGAGCTTGACTCATTCAAAGATACTTATTTAGGTAATGCCACTGGCCGTGTTGGTCCGGTACGGAGAGCCGATGCCGCACGTCTGCCTCCTTTGACTGCCTCTGTGTGTGTGTGTGTGTGTGTGTGTGTGTGTTCTTACCTAATTGTTCTTACCTAATTGTATCTTTACAGGAATGAGTCAAGCTCGTACTGTCCCGTGTCTTAAACCATATTTATCGTACATATCCTTAAATTTGTGAATTGTTTTGGCACACACTATTTCATTCGGTAGTGCATTCCATTGATCAATTGCTCTGTTTGGGAAACTGAATTTCCTTACGTCTTTATCACCTCTCTTCTTATGCAATTTTTTGCAGTGTCCTCTTGCTGATGCTTCTCCATATGTTAAGTAATCATTTATGTCTATTTTTTCCTTTCCTGATATGCATTTATATAGCATTATCATGTCACCTCTTTTCCTTCTCTCCTGTAGTGTTGGTAGCTTCAGTTTATTTAGTCTTTCTTCGTAGCTTAGGTCCCTTAAGCTTGGTATCCATCTTGTAGCGGCCCTTTGAACTTTTTCAATCTTGTCTCTGTGCTTTTTGAGATGAGGACTCCAGACTACTGATGCATATTCCAGGGTTGGTTTAATGAATGATGTTATTATCCTTCTTAGCATGTCTTCATTTATGTATGTGAATGCTATTCTCATATTTGCAAGCAGTGTATACATGTTCCGTACCTTCTCGCTGATGTGGTCAGCCGGAGATAGTCTGTTATTGATAATCACACCTAGGTCTTTCTCTCTTTCTGATGTGTATAGGGTTTTATTTCCTAACTTATAATCCCAATCAGGTCTTTTTCCACTTTTACCAAACTTGATTACATGACACTTGTCCACATTGAATTCCATTTGCCATGCACTACTCCATTCATGAAGTTTATTTAATTCTTCTTGTAGCTCCCTACAAGAGTCTGTGCTAGTAATTCTCCTTTGTATTTTTGCATCATCTGCAAACATATTCAGATAGCTCTCATTTCCAGTGTTACTGTTTACATCATTTATATACACTAAAAACATGAATGGTGCCAGCACTGAACCCTGTGGTACTCCACTAGTCACTTCTTTCCATGATGAGTAGTTTCCTCTTAGTACTGTCCTCATTTCTCTTTTTATGAGAAAGTCTTGCATCCAACAAAACAGTTTGCCTCGAATTCCTCCTTGATGGTACAGCTTCCATAAAAGTCTTTGGTGTGGTACTGTGTCAAAAGCTTTCTTGAAATCTAAATAGATACTGTCCACCCATCCTTCCCTTTCCTGTATTGTGTTTGTTACTCTGTCATAGTAGCTCAACAGATTAGTAACACATGATTTTCCTTTTCTGAAACCAAACTGTCTTTCTGTTATCATACTGTGTTCTTCTAGATGATTTACCCAAGCTTTTCTTATAAGTTTTTCTAATACATTGCTTACAACACTGGTCAGTGATACTGGTCGGTAGTTGAGAGGATTTTGTCTATTTCCTTTCTTGAATAAGAGGACTATATTTGCTTTTTTCCAAATATCAGGTAGTTTCCCTTGACTCAAGGATTTCTTGAAAATTAAAAATAATGGTTTACTTAACTCCTTTGCACATTCTCGTAACACCCAACATGAAATTTCATCAGGACCACTTGCTTTTCCTCTGTCTAATCTACTTAACTCCTCCTGTATTACTTTTTCTGCTATTTGTATATCTGGTAGTATGTGTGGACATGCGTGTTCCACATATTCCCTCTCAAAATTTTTTTCTTCTGTAAAAACTAATTGGAAATTCTTATTTAGTGCTTCACAAATATCTTTCTCTTGTGTATAAGTGATTCCCTCGTCCGTGATGGATTGTATTATATCCTTTACTTTGGTTTTGCTTCTGATATAACTGTAAAACAGCTTTGGTTGATCACTACTTTTATTTATTATATCCTCCTCAAACTGTTTTTGGGCTTCCCTCCTTATTCTTGTATAGTCGTTTCTTGCCTGTTTGTAATTATTATACGCCCTTTCACTATTGTGTCTTCTGTATCTATTCCACAACAAATCTCGTCTTTCTTCTGATTTTTTACATTCTGTATTGAACCATTTCTGTATTTTCTTATCTGCTTCTTTGTGCTGTGGGATGTACTTCTGGACTCCTATTTCATAAAATTCACAAAAATTTTTATATACAGCATTCAAATCTTGTCCTCTAAGCTCATTTTCCCAATCAACTCCTAAGAAATACTTCTTTAGGTCTTGATAATTTCCCTTTTTATAGTTTAGGCTCTTTTTGTAACTGTCATTGCTGTTTACTATGTCATATGCTATCCTGAAGTTATAATTTAGTACTGCATGATCACTTTTGCCGAGTGGAGGGTGATATATTAAACTGTCAATGTCATTTTCTTGCCTAGTAAATATTAGATCTAGCACTGAAGGTACATCAAGTCCTCTTTTTCTAGTGGTTTCCCTCACATGTTGCGTTAAGAAAAACTCTTGTACGAGATCCAGGAGCTTTTGGTCCCAACAGCTTTCTCGGCTATTTATATCTAGAGTATTCCAATTTATATTTGTATTGAAATCCCCAGTTAGTATAATTCTTTCCGATTTCTCTTCCATTTTATGTAGCAAGGATCTTATACTCTGAATTGTACTCTCTGCCAGGTCCTCATATTCGTCTCTTTCCCATGTGTTTGATCTGGGTGGCATATACAAATTGGCTACAATTACTTTACCTTCAGATGTGTCGATCTCTACTGCAATCAGTTCTACTTGTGATGGTATATCTAGGTTTATTTCCTTGACTTTTAGATTTTTCTTAGTTAATATTATAATTCCTCCTCCTTTTTTTAAATTTCTGTCTCTTCTCCATATATTGTATTCCTCTAAGTTTAGTATGTCATTGGATATCCTTGGTGTTAATTTTGTCTCAGTTAGGCATATTATTTGTGGTTCATTTTCTCTGACATAATCATTCATCTCTAGTAATTTAGATACCATTCCATCCACATTTGAGTACATCAACTTTATCATCTTGTTTATATACTTGTCATGACATGGTTCTACTAACTTCCTCCTTTTTCTTCCATCCTGTTTGTGTACCACTTTCGTACCTGCAATCCTATTACTTTGTAAAAAAATTTCTTCTTGTCCTCTTCTGATCTTCCCTCATTTTTTGTTTTTGCTTCCTCCCTTTTCTCTTTCAGTAATTCCAGTTCCTCTTGTGTTAGGCATCTTTTTATCCATACATTTTTGAACTCCTCTTTTTCCTTAAGATTCTTTGCATTTTTTAGTATCTCTTCCACAGTGTTTACACTCTGGAAAGTCACCTTTAGAGGTCTTGTCTTGCTTCTCTCGTATTTCCCTAACCTTTTGTGTTCCTCTATGTCTTTACTACAGATTTCCTCTGATACTTCTTTCAGTAAGCTCATTACATTTGCCATCTCCTTCTTGTCTCTTGTGATCTTGTTTTTAACTTCATCCTCTTCTATACCAGTGATTACTATTGATTTATTTATTTCTACTGAATCTCTGACTAACTTTGGATTGTTTTGGGTTATTCTTTTCACTTCCTTTTTAATGTTTTTTTCCTCCACCCTTGTTTCTAAGTCTTTCTTTACTTTCACCATTTCAGCATACGTGATTTCTACATCATTTTTGTAGCTTTGCACAGCTTCATTCACCTGTGTTATCTTCTCCTCAATATCACTGCTCTGGTCCATAAGACTGCTTGCTTGTCTAATTGTCTCTGTGTCATTTTTTAACTCTTCCATAACACTCTCGTGATTAACTACTGTACTTCCCATTTCACTCACTTTCTTCCTAAGCGTCTTCAGTTCCACTGTTAGTTCACTGATGGTTGTGTCTTTCTTATTGGCCTCCCTTCCCAGTTTTTCTATCTCTTCCTTTTGCAAGTGCATTTGCTTCTTTATTTCATCAATTTCATTTTTGAAAGCCATTTCTAGTTTGTGTACACGTTCAACCAGTCTATTGTGAGTCTCCATTTCAACCAGTTCTTGGTAGAAATCATCATTTTGCTTTTTACTTTTATCCCTTTTCTTTTCCAAATTTGTTTTACTGAAGCATGGATCCATTTTGTAATACTAAATGAACAGAGTGTGTACTTACAAAGTATGCACGCTTTCCCCGTGTTGCTGTAGTATGAACAAACCCAGCTGACTCAACGCATCGTTGTTCTTTGTTGTTTGAACCAGTCTTATTTAAACTTATTATTTCTTTTCCTTTTAATAATGAAAAACCATTTAGTCTAACCTGGTAACGAGCTTGACTCATTCAAAGATACTTATTTAGGTAATGCCACTGGCCGTGTTGGTCCGGTACGGAGAGCCGATGCCGCACGTCTGCCTCCTTTGACTGCCTCTGTGTGTGTGTGTGTGTGTGTGTGTGTGTGTGTTCTTACCTAATTGTTCTTACCTAATTGTATCTTTACAGGAATGAGTCAAGCTCGTACTGTCCCGTGTCTTAAACCATATTTATCGTACATATCCTTAAATTTGTGAATTGTTTTGGCACACACTATTTCATTCGGTAGTGCATTCCATTGATCAATTGCTCTGTTTGGGAAACTGAATTTCCTTACGTCTTTATCACCTCTCTTCTTATGCAATTTTTTGCAGTGTCCTCTTGCTGATGCTTCTCCATATGTTAAGTAATCATTTATGTCTATTTTTTCCTTTCCTGATATGCATTTATATAGCATTATCATGTCACCTCTTTTCCTTCTCTCCTGTAGTGTTGGTAGCTTCAGTTTATTTAGTCTTTCTTCGTAGCTTAGGTCCCTTAAGCTTGGTATCCATCTTGTAGCGGCCCTTTGAACTTTTTCAATCTTGTCTCTGTGCTTTTTGAGATGAGGACTCCAGACTACTGATGCATATTCCAGGGTTGGTTTAATGAATGATGTTATTATCCTTCTTAGCATGTCTTCATTTATGTATGTGAATGCTATTCTCATATTTGCAAGCAGTGTATACATGTTCCGTACCTTCTCGCTGATGTGGTCAGCCGGAGATAGTCTGTTATTGATAATCACACCTAGGTCTTTCTCTCTTTCTGATGTGTATAGGGTTTTATTTCCTAACTTATAATCCCAATCAGGTCTTTTTCCACTTTTACCAAACTTGATTACATGACACTTGTCCACATTGAATTCCATTTGCCATGCACTACTCCATTCATGAAGTTTATTTAATTCTTCTTGTAGCTCCCTACAAGAGTCTGTGCTAGTAATTCTCCTTTGTATTTTTGCATCATCTGCAAACATATTCAGATAGCTCTCATTTCCAGTGTTACTGTTTACATCATTTATATACACTAAAAACATGAATGGTGCCAGCACTGAACCCTGTGGTACTCCACTAGTCACTTCTTTCCATGATGAGTAGTTTCCTCTTAGTACTGTCCTCATTTCTCTTTTTATGAGAAAGTCTTGCATCCAACAAAACAGTTTGCCTCGAATTCCTCCTTGATGGTACAGCTTCCATAAAAGTCTTTGGTGTGGTACTGTGTCAAAAGCTTTCTTGAAATCTAAATAGATACTGTCCACCCATCCTTCCCTTTCCTGTATTGTGTTTGTTACTCTGTCATAGTAGCTCAACAGATTAGTAACACATGATTTTCCTTTTCTGAAACCAAACTGTCTTTCTGTTATCATACTGTGTTCTTCTAGATGATTTACCCAAGCTTTTCTTATAAGTTTTTCTAATACATTGCTTACAACACTGGTCAGTGATACTGGTCGGTAGTTGAGAGGATTTTGTCTATTTCCTTTCTTGAATAAGAGGACTATATTTGCTTTTTTCCAAATATCAGGTAGTTTCCCTTGACTCAAGGATTTCTTGAAAATTAAAAATAATGGTTTACTTAACTCCTTTGCACATTCTCGTAACACCCAACATGAAATTTCATCAGGACCACTTGCTTTTCCTCTGTCTAATCTACTTAACTCCTCCTGTATTACTTTTTCTGCTATTTGTATATCTGGTAGTATGTGTGGACATGCGTGTTCCACATATTCCCTCTCAAAATTTTTTTCTTCTGTAAAAACTAATTGGAAATTCTTATTTAGTGCTTCACAAATATCTTTCTCTTGTGTATAAGTGATTCCCTCGTCCGTGATGGATTGTATTATATCCTTTACTTTGGTTTTGCTTCTGATATAACTGTAAAACAGCTTTGGTTGATCACTACTTTTATTTATTATATCCTCCTCAAACTGTTTTTGGGCTTCCCTCCTTATTCTTGTATAGTCGTTTCTTGCCTGTTTGTAATTATTATACGCCCTTTCACTATTGTGTCTTCTGTATCTATTCCACAACAAATCTCGTCTTTCTTCTGATTTTTTACATTCTGTATTGAACCATTTCTGTATTTTCTTATCTGCTTCTTTGTGCTGTGGGATGTACTTCTGGACTCCTATTTCATAAAATTCACAAAAATTTTTATATACAGCATTCAAATCTTGTCCTCTAAGCTCATTTTCCCAATCAACTCCTAAGAAATACTTCTTTAGGTCTTGATAATTTCCCTTTTTATAGTTTAGGCTCTTTTTGTAACTGTCATTGCTGTTTACTATGTCATATGCTATCCTGAAGTTATAATTTAGTACTGCATGATCACTTTTGCCGAGTGGAGGGTGATATATTAAACTGTCAATGTCATTTTCTTGCCTAGTAAATATTAGATCTAGCACTGAAGGTACATCAAGTCCTCTTTTTCTAGTGGTTTCCCTCACATGTTGCGTTAAGAAAAACTCTTGTACGAGATCCAGGAGCTTTTGGTCCCAACAGCTTTCTCGGCTATTTATATCTAGAGTATTCCAATTTATATTTGTATTGAAATCCCCAGTTAGTATAATTCTTTCCGATTTCTCTTCCATTTTATGTAGCAAGGATCTTATACTCTGAATTGTACTCTCTGCCAGGTCCTCATATTCGTCTCTTTCCCATGTGTTTGATCTGGGTGGCATATACAAATTGGCTACAATTACTTTACCTTCAGGTGTGTCGATCTCTACTGCAATCAGTTCTACTTGTGATGGTATATCTAGGTTTATTTCCTTGACTTTTAGATTTTTCTTAGTTAATATTATAATTCCTCCTCCTTTTTTTAAATTTCTGTCTCTTCTCCATATATTGTATTCCTCTAAGTTTAGTATGTCATTGGATATCCTTGGTGTTAATTTTGTCTCAGTTAGGCATATTATTTGTGGTTCATTTTCTCTGACATAATCATTCATCTCTAGTAATTTAGATACCATTCCATCCACATTTGAGTACATCAACTTTATCATCTTGTTTATATACTTGTCATGACATGGTTCTACTAACTTCCTCCTTTTTCTTCCATCCTGTTTGTGTACCACTTTCGTACCTGCAATCCTATTACTTTGTAAAAAAATTTCTTCTTGTCCTCTTCTGATCTTCCCTCATTTTTTGTTTTTGCTTCCTTCCTTTTCTCTTTCAGTAATTCCAGTTCCTCTTGTGTTAGGCATCTTTTTATCCATACATTTTTGAACTCCTCTTTTTCCTTAAGATTCTTTGCATTTTTTAGTATCTCTTCCACAGTGTTTACACTCTGGAAAGTCACCTTTAGAGGTCTTGTCTTGCTTCTCTCGTATTTCCCTAACCTTTTGTGTTCCTCTATGTCTTTACTACAGATTTCCTCTGATACTTCTTTCAGTAAGCTCATTACATTTGCCATCTCCTTCTTGTCTCTTGTGATCTTGTTTTTAACTTCATCCTCTTCTATACCAGTGATTACTATTGATTTATTTATTTCTACTGAATCTCTGACTAACTTTGGATTGTTTTGGGTTATTCTTTTCACTTCCTTTTTAATGTTTTTTTCCTCCACCCTTGTTTCTAAGTCTTTCTTTACTTTCACCATTTCAGCATACGTGATTTCTACATCATTTTTGTAGCTTTGCACAGCTTCATTCACCTGTGTTATCTTCTCCTCAATATCACTGCTCTGGTCCATAAGACTGCTTGCTTGTCTAATTGTCTCTGTGTCATTTTTTAACTCTTCCATAACACTCTCGTGATTAACTACTGTACTTCCCATTTCACTCACTTTCTTCCTAAGCGTCTTCAGTTCCACTGTTAGTTCACTGATGGTTGTGTCTTTCTTATTGGCCTCCCTTCCCAGTTTTTCTATCTCTTCCTTTTGCAAGTGCATTTGCTTCTTTATTTCATCAATTTCATTTTTGAAAGCCATTTCTAGTTTGTGTACACGTTCAACCAGTCTATTGTGAGTCTCCATTTCAACCAGTTCTTGGTAGAAATCATCATTTTGCTTTTTACTTTTATCCCTTTTCTTTTCCAAATTTGTTTTACTGAAGCATGGATCCATTTTGTAATACTAAATGAACAGAGTGTGTACTTACAAAGTATGCACGCTTTCCCCGTGTTGCTGTAGTATGAACAAACCCAGCTGACTCAACGCATCGTTGTTCTTTGTTGTTTGAACCAGTCTTATTTAAACTTATTATTTCTTTTCCTTTTAATAATGAAAAACCATTTAGTCTAACCTGGTAACGAGCTTGACTCATTCAAAGATACTTATTTAGGTAATGCCTCTGGCCGTGTTGAGCTGGTATGGAGCGCCGGTAAAATACGTCTGCCATCTTTGACTGCCTCTGTGTGTGTGTGTGTGTGTGTGTGTGTGTTCTTACCTAATTGTTCTTACCTAATTGTATCTTTACAGGAATGAGTCAAGCTCGTACTGTCCCGTGTCTTAAACCATATTTATCGTACATATCCTTAAATTTGTGAATTGTTTTGGCACACACTATTTCATTCGGTAGTGCATTCCATTGATCAATTGCTCTGTTTGGGAAACTGAATTTCCTTACGTCTTTATCACCTCTCTTCTTATGCAATTTTTTGCAGTGTCCTCTTGCTGATGCTTCTCCATATGTTAAGTAATCATTTATGTCTATTTTTTCCTTTCCTGATATGCATTTATATAGCATTATCATGTCACCTCTTTTCCTTCTCTCCTGTAGTGTTGGTAGCTTCAGTTTATTTAGTCTTTCTTCGTAGCTTAGGTCCCTTAAGCTTGGTATCCATCTTGTAGCGGCCCTTTGAACTTTTTCAATCTTGTCTCTGTGCTTTTTGAGATGAGGACTCCAGACTACTGATGCATATTCCAGGGTTGGTTTAATGAATGATGTTATTATCCTTCTTAGCATGTCTTCATTTATGTATGTGAATGCTATTCTCATATTTGCAAGCAGTGTATACATGTTCCCTACCTTCTCGCTGATGTGGTCAGCCGGAGATAGTCTGTTATTGATAATCACACCTAGGTCTTTCTCTCTTTCTGATGTGTATAGGGTTTTATTTCCTAACTTATAATCCCAATCAGGTCTTTTTCCACTTTTACCAAACTTGATTACATGACACTTGTCCACATTGAATTCCATTTGCCATGCACTACTCCATTCATGAAGTTTATTTAATTCTTCTTGTAGCTCCCTACAAGAGTCTGTGCTAGTAATTCTCCTTTGTATTTTTGCATCATCTGCAAACATATTCAGATAGCTCTCATTTCCAGTGTTACTGTTTACATCATTTATATACACTAAAAACATGAATGGTGCCAGCACTGAACCCTGTGGTACTCCACTAGTCACTTCTTTCCATGATGAGTAGTTTCCTCTTAGTACTGTCCTCATTTCTCTTTTTATGAGAAAGTCTTGCATCCAACAAAACAGTTTGCCTCGAATTCCTCCTTGATGGTACAGCTTCCATAAAAGTCTTTGGTGTGGTACTGTGTCAAAAGCTTTCTTGAAATCTAAATAGATACTGTCCACCCATCCTTCCCTTTCCTGTATTGTGTTTGTTACTCTGTCATAGTAGCTCAACAGATTAGTAACACATGATTTTCCTTTTCTGAAACCAAACTGTCTTTCTGTTATCATACTGTGTTCTTCTAGATGATTTACCCAAGCTTTTCTTATAAGTTTTTCTAATACATTGCTTACAACACTGGTCAGTGATACTGGTCGGTAGTTGAGAGGATTTTGTCTATTTCCTTTCTTGAATAAGAGGACTATATTTGCTTTTTTCCAAATATCAGGTAGTTTCCCTTGACTCAAGGATTTCTTGAAAATTAAAAATAATGGTTTACTTAACTCCTTTGCACATTCTCGTAACACCCAACATGAAATTTCATCAGGACCACTTGCTTTTCCTCTGTCTAATCTACTTAACTCCTCCTGTATTACTTTTTCTGCTATTTGTATATCTGGTAGTATGTGTGGACATGCGTGTTCCACATATTCCCTCTCAAAATTTTTTTCTTCTGTAAAAACTAATTGGAAATTCTTATTTAGTGCTTCACAAATATCTTTCTCTTGTGTATAAGTGATTCCCTCGTCCGTGATGGATTGTATTATATCCTTTACTTTGGTTTTGCTTCTGATATAACTGTAAAACAGCTTTGGTTGATCACTACTTTTATTTATTATATCCTCCTCAAACTGTTTTTGGGCTTCCCTCCTTATTCTTGTATAGTCGTTTCTTGCCTGTTTGTAATTATTATACGACCTTTCACTATTGTGTCTTCTGTATCTATTCCACAACAAATCTCGTCTTTCTTCTGATTTTTTACATTCTGTATTGAACCATTTCTGTATTTTCTTATCTGCTTCTTTGTGCTGTGGGATGTACTTCTGGACTCCTATTTCATAAAATTCACAAAAATTTTTATATACAGCATTCAAATCTTGTCCTCTAAGCTCATTTTCCCAATCAACTCCTAAGAAATACTTCTTTAGGTCTTGATAATTTCCCTTTTTATAGTTTAGGCTCTTTTTGTAACTGTCATTGCTGTTTACTATGTCATATGCTATCCTGAAGTTATAATTTAGTACTGCATGATCACTTTTGCCGAGTGGAGGGTGATATATTAAACTGTCAATGTCATTTTCTTGCCTAGTAAATATTAGATCTAGCACTGAAGGTACATCAAGTCCTCTTTTTCTAGTGGTTTCCCTCACATGTTGCGTTAAGAAAAACTCTTGTACGAGATCCAGGAGCTTTTGGTCCCAACAGCTTTCTCGGCTATTTATATCTAGAGTATTCCAATTTATATTTGTATTGAAATCCCCAGTTAGTATAATTCTTTCCGATTTCTCTTCCATTTTATGTAGCAAGGATCTTATACTCTGAATTGTACTCTCTGCCAGGTCCTCATATTCGTCTCTTTCCCATGTGTTTGATCTGGGTGGCATATACAAATTGGCTACAATTACTTTACCTTCAGGTGTGTCGATCTCTACTGCAATCAGTTCTACTTGTGATGGTATATCTAGGTTTATTTCCTTGACTTTTAGATTTTTCTTAGTTAATATTATAATTCCTCCTCCTTTTTTTAAATTTCTGTCTCTTCTCCATATATTGTATTCCTCTAAGTTTAGTATGTCATTGGATATCCTTGGTGTTAATTTTGTCTCAGTTAGGCATATTATTTGTGGTTCATTTTCTCTGACATAATCATTCATCTCTAGTAATTTAGATACCATTCCATCCACATTTGAGTACATCAACTTTATCATCTTGTTTATATACTTGTCATGACATGGTTCTACTAACTTCCTCCTTTTTCTTCCATCCTGTTTGTGTACCACTTTCGTACCTGCAATCCTATTACTTTGTAAAAAAATTTCTTCTTGTCCTCTTCTGATCTTCCCTCATTTTTTGTT
>NW_027642321.1:0-4995 GCF_032717465.1 Coenobita brevimanus | reverse complement strand
GGCCAATCTGCACATCTTCCATATTCGTTATACTACTACTCTCTCCTATGCTTCAGTATTTCACAACACTCCATCAACTCCTGGGGCTTTCCCCATTTGACTTTCTTCATTGCTTCCACTATTTCCATTCTATTTCTTTCTCACCTCCCTCCTGCTCCCAGCGATTCCCCAGCCACTTATACTTGCATTACTTTCTGTATGTTTAACAGTCCCTGAGAATGTTCTCTCCATCTGCTCACTTTTTCTCCTTTCTCTACTATCAACCATTTTTATCGTTCACTCCCCTACTTAATTTTTTATCAGCGTGTCCAATTCTCTTTACCTCATTCAGGAACATTTTCTTACATTCCCTCCACTTTACACTAAAATTCTTTCCAAAGTCTTCATCCACTCTCATCTTTCTCTTATTATCTTTGCACCTCTCTTTCTCTCTAGATATAACTCTCTCTGTCTCAACTTCCTCCATGCCTTTGCTTCCCATCCACTCACTAAGTGCTTTCTTCTTCTGTGCCACAGCATGTCACCTCTTCATTCCACCATACTGTTCTTTGCACCCCTTTTCGTCTTCTCCACCCCACACACCGCGTCACATGCTTCGCAGCTTTCTTCTGTGCATACACTTTCCGCCTCCTACATCTACTTTAACTCATATTTACCCAATTGCTCCTCCTGCCTTTTTCCGTCCTTTTGCAGCCATTTTACCCTCCTCGTATGGACTACTTTCTTCTGTCCTTCCCTCCTTTAATTTCCCCATTACACTTCAAGCTTGAATTCCACCACCACCAAGCTGGGTGGTCAGAAAGTCCGCTTCCCCCAACCTCTTCTCATTCACTTACCTAGTCGCACATAATCAATCATTGCCTTTCTTTCATTCAGTTCACCACCCACCCTTCTCATCACTTACCATATATGCCTGTGGATCATTTTGTGCCTAAAGAGGGTTGGCTATCACCAACCCTCTCCTCGTACAAATGTCCACTAGAGCACTAAAATTCTCATCCACTTCCGCAGGCACACCCCATTCACCAACTATTCCATCCACTTTTGCATTCCCTTCTTTTCCAATCATATCTTCAATCAAAAACACTTACTTCGCTCAAACTTGCATGCACGCTTCCACCTTTGCCCAGAACTCATCTTTCACTCTGCTTGTACAATCTTGCATTGGCGCATATACACAATCTCCCGTGTTTATATTCCTACTTTCAGATTTACACAATCCTTGACCGAACTGATCCATACTTTCTTATATTCTCCCTCCATTTCTTGCACACAAAAGTACATGCACCCTCTTTTGTCCTCTCATTCTCACCTACACTTGCACATATACCCCACCCATACTGCCACTCTCTCATATTCTCATCTCATCATTTAGTCTCAGTTATTCCACATATGTCTACATTTGCACCTTCAAGCACCTGGGCAATCTCTTTCACTCATCATTTGCGCCCCTTACGTTCCATGTGTCCTCTGTCCGGTCTTTGGTCGTTACCTGTTTGTCGAGCCTGGTCTGAGGCTTCTTGTTTGTATTTTTGGTTATTTTCTGAGGAGGGGTACTATCCCTAAGCCAACCCCATAGTTGACACGTGGGGAACACGTGTTGATTGGTTGTAAGATTACTATCCAGCGTATTAAATGATTTCCTGGTTCACAGGAAATCGTTTGGCTTTTCACTCGGTGTAGAGTTACTCTGAAACAGAGTACCATTACACTGAATGAGTGGATGATTGGCGTCATCATCGACCATTGTGGTGAATGGTATTGTTAAGCTTTGATATATTTGTTTTATATGGGTACGCTAGTAAAGATTTTTCTTTAAGATTAATAGTTTTATAACATTGTGATGCACTGCCACACCTGATTACTTTAAGAATAGAAACACCTGTCATAATGGGACTATGGATACTGGTATGTTTTAAAGATAAATTTTTGAGCACAGGTATAGAATACCGGGTAATGGTTTTTTCGGTAAGTAATAATTTTTATAATGGATTGTGATGCCCAGCTATACCTGATTGCTTTTACAGTAGTAACAATTGTCATGATGGGACTGTGGAGATAGGCATACGTGATTTAAGATCGATAGATTTGTTTCTTATACATAATCAGATGGATTTTTTTTTTTTTTTTTTTTTTACCGTGATGCTTCAATACACCCAATTGTCATGATGGAACTGTGGCGTTGGGCATGTTTTAAGATGGATTTAATCCGTGTAGCCGTCCTCACATTTTTTTACTTTCACAGCAGGAACTACAAGAACAGTTACTTGTGATGATCAGAGTACTAGCCAGATATTCTAATAGTTTTTCCATCACAAAATGTTTCCAAATACCATTATCGTTGTTTCTATATCATTACTGAGCCCACAATGACCACTTCCGACCAAAAGTCGAATTTATTTTCGTGATTATCGACAATTTCATGCCGTCTCGTCGTGCGCGATCGCCATTGTTTCTGATACTCCCTGGATTTACCCAGACCTAATGCAAAGGAATTAGGTCTGTAATTTTTACTATTCAAGTGAAGGAAACGAGATAACGAACAGACAGACACACATACACAGCTTGACATACATATATACCATATATACATTATTACATAGCCTATGATTTCATCCTTTGTGTAATTCTAACGTACAGTATGCTGCATGTTTGATCACGAGCGTGTTCTACCACACTCCCCCCGTCCTCCCTTATAGTAGAGTAAGTCGTTCTTTCTGTTGTTCAGAGCAGGATTGTCAACTCTTTGTCACCATGGCTTCATTTGCGCGTCCTTCTTACAAGTTGTATCAAGCTCTGCCGGCACCTATATAATGAGCTGAGTCTCTACATTAATTGCCACTTAGATCTACTCCTCATTTTGTTCACATCTCTGTCTTCCCCTGTACGGTTATTACTGTGAGTGCTCAGGAAGTCTCCAACCATCTAGCAGCTGTGTAATTTGAGTATAAGTGATGTTGCATTTTTTCTTGTACTGTATAGCGTAAGGTGTTAATTTTTAGGCCTAGTAAGGTTTTTGTGATTCATGTGTTTTGGGTGTCAGCCCTTATTAATAATATTTTGTATCTGTAATAATATATCTTGCATTCACTGAGTATTATCTGGTATTCTCTTTTATCAGGGCTCTTAGATAAATTTACTCTTGCTAATTTCGTGTTAATAGAGGCTATTGCAGTTAACCATATATTTAACCTGTTTATTTGCCATTACATTATCCTTATGAGTTCTGAATGTTTTGTTGTTAGTTTGAGCATTAAACTTTAACTTGTAATTCTACATAACTCTTTTGTTTTGAACCTGGAACTTTGCGGGATGGTTGTGATTTTTAGTATTCTCAAGTAAAGTGTACATTATCTTTCTCTGTTCCGTAACAAAATTGGCGACCCCTTATCAAGATATTCAGGATATTATCATAAGGATATTGCTTGATATTTTGTGAATGTGATTTATTCATGATGTCTACTATTACTACGCTTTATGAAGCCAAAGATTTTGTCAAATGTGCAAACAGTGTGTGATGTAGAAAACAGAACAAAGAATGAACTTAAGCTGGTTGCTCAACAATTGGGAATTGCTGTTCGCTCTCATGATTCTAAAGATCAAATTGTTGACATGATTAATGAAAGCTTGTTCATGTAACTCCTCCAGATGAGCAAACGCAGATTGCAATAGCTAAGATACAGCTAGCCCTGCAGGAGGCTCGTGCTAAGGAGGCTGAATTTCAGGCAAAATCTAAGGAGGCTGAGGCACAAGTTGAAATTGCTAGGATTCAGGCGGACCATGAGTATCGCATGAAACAAGGTGGAACTGGATCATCTAGCTCTGATGATTTTGATGTGGCTAAAAATGTTAAACTTGTCCCTCCTTTTAATGAATCTGATTTAACAAAGTATTTTCAGTTGTTTGAGAGGGTAGCTACAGGTTTTAATTGGCCCAAAAAGTATTGGCCAGTACTCCTTGAAACTGTTCTCACCGGTGAAGCTCAAGTAACTTAGGCATCTTTGCCTCAGGATCAATCTGATAATTATGATGTAGTTAAGAGCTTGATTCTTAAGGCCTATTAGCTTGTTCCTGAAACCTTTAGAGTAAAATTTAGGTAAACTTATAAGCAAGATCAGCAATCCCATGTTGAGTATGCAAAAATCAAAGATCTGTTAGAGCAGTGGTTAAATTCTAAGAATGTGGGTTCTGATTTTGACAAATTTAAGCAGATGATTTTGCTGGAGGACTTCAAAAGGTGTATTTATAAAGATGTAAGCCTATATCTAGCAGTTTTAGCTGATGAATATGTTCTCACTCACAAGAGATATTCTAAAGAAAAAGGGAAAGCTGAGAGTAAGTACGTTGCCTCTACTCAGAGTACAGGTAACAGGAAAGAGAATAAAGATGATGTTTCTCTGGAAGTAAATACCAGCTTCACCTCTAGATTTCAGAAAAGTAAATGTACTTATTGTAGTAAGCTTGGTTATACTACGGAGAAATGTTTCAGGAGATAGCGTGATGTGAACAAAAAGGAGTCTTTAAATATTGTCAATTGGTCTGGTGTCCATCCTTGAGAGTTCCCAGAATTCTTTAACCGAGTTAACTGAACCTGCTTTGAGGGGTTAATTAAATTCTCATGATGAAGATCCTCTTTTGAGCAGTAACGTGGGTGACACTCAAGAGTTCATGTGCTAATTTCCTGTCTGATGGTTTTGTCAGTCCTCTGGACAGTAATGACAGGAAATCAGTTAAAATATATCGTGATACAGGTGCTTGCCAATCACTTATGCTGACCAGTGTTCTAGGCTCTAATGTTAATTCCTCTGATGAAACTGTAATCTTACAAGGTGAAGGGAATAATTCCTTCTCTGTCCCTCTGTGCAGAGTGAATTTAGAGTCTGGTTTCGTTAATGGTTCCGTTATGGTTGGGTTGGTTGAGACACTCCCAGTGTCAGGTGTAACTTTCTTACTTGGAAATGATATTGGTGGAAGTCAAGTGTGTCCAGCTCCTCA